>NW_010420336.1:4389-46070 GCF_000710305.1 Buceros rhinoceros silvestris
GCAGGAATACCTTTTTCCACTCCTGGTTTCTGGGAGAGAAGCAAACAACAAATAGATAGATACGCTGTAACAGGAACAGTGCCGTAACGCCAAAACCGCTTTTATGATTAGTAGCTAAAGCAGCAGTGAGAACAACCTCACAATGTACCAGCACAAGATTCAGTAGCTGAGGAGAAAAGAGGGTCAGTAGAGGACTGAGGTACAACACTGAGAATTAGTGGTGAAGTGGGACAGGTAAGCATAGATTTTGAGGTGCTTTAGGACACTAGACATTACATTGGACCTGGCAGAAGTGACAGGCCTGTCTGAGTGTGATCTGGGGACTGTACATCTTCTATTCTTTAAACTAACTTCCACAGAAGAACTACTCAGTGTTGAACTTTTCAGTAACTTCTAGAAAGGTTATTGCTAGAGGTGAAGAGTAAATACTAACAGAACTATTTGCTTATAACTTGAACTAAAGAGACATGGGGTTTTGCTTGTTTTCAAGTGGCATAAGAAATTCTTCTTGCTCCATAGAAACCACTAAGTTATTTGAAGTTGATTCATGTTTGAAGTATTTAGAGAGAACTAGAATAATGTCCACCTGCATATACAGATGCACATGGATGGGTGGATAGACTGATAGGTCTGAATTTTGGATTTATACAATTAAATATATGCTCACTTAGCACAGAAAGCATGGTTTTGATATCAGAAAGGAGACATGAAAAAGTTGACAAGAAGTTAAATCTTCACTCAATTACATTCCACATCAGGCATTCAGGTACATTGCCACAAGGCAGAAGAGAACTGAGAGGTTTGCTAGGACAGGGAAGGATGAAGTGCAAGGCTCTGGAGACACTGAAACATTTCACTGGAAATGTGACTGGAAATGGAGAAGGCATAGGCGTTTTTATGATGGAGTAAAACAGAGTGACAGTTAAACTTTTTTTTTTTCCAATTAAGCATGCAAGCAAACAAACAATTTGCACATGTAAAATACTGCTTACATGACAGAGGGTTAGAGCTGGTTCTACTTGTACCTAAAGGATTAAATTGCTCATTAGGGGCGTAGATAGAGCATTGAACCAGATATAGTTCTGCTGCCTATTTCAAGTACACCAAAGCTGTGAAAATGTATCACTACTGCTGTGGAGAGTGAGTCCTGATACACAGACCTGCTCCCAGAGGCAGCAAAACTTGCTTTTATCCTTCCCCTTCTCCACTTTCTTTAACATCATTAAAAGCAGTATGTATGGGTCTCCAGAAGCATTTCCTCATCACCTCTCTCCCTTCTCTGTCCCACTACTACTCCTAGAGGCAGGAGGCTCAGTCCTTATCCACCGAGGGAGAAGTACTCAGTTTTGATAGGACAAGACCAGTACTGGTTAGGGCACGAAAAGGGCCAAGAATTTGTGTTATGAAGGAAGCAGCTTATTTTTGAGCATTCCTACTTCTATGAGCAATCTGATAGGCTCCAGATGGAAGCAAACAACTGAAATGAACTAACCGTCATTTTATAATGCTAACCTGTCCCCGTTATATGCAAAGAAGTACTGTGTTGTATTTAATTTAAATGCATCAAATGCGACATCTTGGGACTGCTGAAAACAAATTTGAGAGTTGTGTTTATGGTGCCATGACAATGTGCTGTGAAATTAATAATTTACATTGAATTGCACAAATGATAATAAAAATCAGATTTTTTTTTAAAAAATACTTTCTTCTATTTAGCACATTTCAGACAAAGGCTGTCATTTCTTCTTTTGAAATATATTTACTTTATTAAATAATAAATCTTCAGTGTCAAGGGCAAAGGAACAGATATCCAAAGGACTTTTAAACTGATAATATGTTGAATTGCTTCTTAAAATCGGCTATACATATGGAAAAAAAATTTTCATTTGCAAAACTCCACTTTTTATTGGTAAATATTTAAAATGAAAGCTTCAAGTTGTGTTTTCTTCACTAAGATTACTGAAAAGCAATTAACTGGATGCCAACCTCAAAGCTGCTAGTGATTCTTTACACACACTGGTTTATATGAACTCTTCATATAGATTCATTGTAATAATGTGAAGTTATGATTTTGCAGAAAATAATATCCTTTCAGAGAAAATACTACTATGACTTTCCCTTCAGAAGTGCCATGGGGCAAATATAAAATCTTTACTAGCATTATTGACTTACTGAAGTACCCAGAGTTAATCTCTGTGGATAAATAAATGTTTTAAAATAAAATATAACAATAAAAAATTAAAAAGAAATACTGAAGAGCTGCCTTTCTTCTTTTCATTATCTAAATCAAGGGATCTGAGAAGACGTGCCAGAAGGCAATCCTGCCTTAGGGACCTTTCCTAAAAATGCCTGAAATAGATATTTTTGTAATTATATTCTGCCCTGAAATTGTACGTTATGAGATAATGTTAAATGAATTGTACTGAGTTCTGCTAAAGTAAGTTAATAAACACGCTGAAAAAGGTGCTACTCAAACTTCATTAAGTTGACAGCAAATTAAACTTCATGAGCTTGAAACAGTATCTCCTCGCCTGAGGAGAAATTCTGAAGGAGAAAAAAAAAAGGTGAAAGTAATTCAGTGAGTGATTTCCTTCATGATACAGAAAACTAATAAGCCTGAATTGGCAAAATATTTAGCATTCTGAAGTGAGTAAGTCAAGTATGTAAATAAGTGTTTAAATATCTTAATAATGCCCTTAACTTCAGTGGAACTCTTCCTTGTCTATTCATATATTTTCTTGAAAAAAAAGCATCTTTCAGTGCTTTTCTCATCAGACAAAAATGTTAAATTAAATTCTTAAATAACGTTGCTATCTGTACAGAACAAAACAGATATGAAGTTTTGTTTACAGGAGTGCAGGAATGAAAGAAACCCTGAGAAAATGGAAGCAGACTATTAGAAAGAATTTAAGAATTTTCCAGTTAATTTCTTCTTGGACCAAATAACTTTGGACACTTTCCTGATATTTTCCCCTGCAAATAAAGCATTGCCTGTCACCTGTGTTGAAATTTCTGTCTCTATGGTAATTAGATTAAACACAATAATGATTTATAAAATGTTTGTCCATATTAGATGCGCCTCAAAATGTTTATCAATGTTTTATATATTATTACATTTATTGGAATATTGTAAATAAGTTGAAAAATTAATTTCCATTGTTATGAATGGGATATGTCAAAATTACTAATCTATGTTTCTCATTTCATTGGTAAGTCAATATTTTTGAGAAATATATGAGAAAATAACAATTCGTTGTCTTTTTCTTTCCTTTATTTTCAGCTGTATCTTGTGGTATTCCTGACTCCCCTGAGAATGGTTCAGTTATAGGTAACGAATTCACTTTGGGCAGTAAATTGATATATGAATGTAATGAGGGCTTCAAGCTAGAATCTAGTCAACAAGCAACAACAGTGTGTCAAGAAGATGGATTATGGAGCAACAAAGGGAGGACACCTATTTGCAAACGTAAGTGGGCATGTATTTCTCAAGCATATTTCACTTGAACTTTCTCAAGAAAGTCTTTGCTGGTGACGTTCAGGTTTTATGCCCTGAACTGGCCATTCAGGAACATACAATAATTTAGCATGTAGTAAAGTAGAAGAGGACTATAGATTTGTTTAATAAAAAACCCCATTGCTTATCTGCTTCAAAAAGTCTGAATTAAAATTATTGTGTATATTTTCTTAATATAAATAATGTGCTCTTCTCTATTTTCACAGTAAAAGTTACCACCACCAACTGTAATTTATTTTAATATAGGTTCTAAAATAATAAAACAAAAAAAAATTTCTTAAAATGCTGCTAGTATAGATATTTAACCTGGGTAAGAGTCCTTTAGTCTTCATTTTTGTCTTCTGTCAGAACTAGCCAGTGTAATGCAGAACCTCCTACATGTGACATGCCCTTTCATTTGCATCAGACTACCACTGCCTGTCTTTGTACTGGATCAAAGCAACGATTAACTGAGCTTGACTTTGAGTATGTGATTTGAAATACAGAGTAGGATATAATCTGAAAATTATTAATTGCTATAACACTATAGAAAAACTTTTGAGAGTTAATTCAGAACTTTGAACTAATCAACAGTATATGTATGTGCTTTCCAGATTCTGAGTTTGAAAAGGACTTTAATTTTTCAAACAAGTAAGATTTAACTTATTCTTAAAGAAAGAGTAAAATGGTGCAAGTATAAGAATTGTGAAGTTATATGTGATTGATTGTGAAATGATTTTCATTTATTTGAACTAATTCACAGCAATTGTTAGAAAACATCGCTGAAAGTTACTTCAAGTGATCTTCTAAGCATCCGTGACAGGTCATCACTTAACCTATTCTTGAAGACTCTCCTGAGTACTCTTTTAAAGTAATTTACAGGTTTTTTCCCCTTGTAAAGTTTTTCCTAATCTCTATAATCTAAATCTGTTTTTCTGTTGTGTAAAGCCATAATTTCATTTTGTATCCACAGTGGACAAATAGAAGTTATTTTATTCTTCTTTCACTCTTTTTAATGTGTTTGAAAACTGTTGTTTTTCCAGTGCAGTGGGTTCTCCTTGTCCAGGAGCCACACCCTCATCCAGCTGCTCTCTCACTCCCCCTTTTCAACTAGACAGAGGGAAAATCAGGGTGAAACATCTCATGGGTTTAGATAAGGACAGAGAGATTACTGTCACAGGGCTCAACTTGGGCAAAGTTAATTTAATGTATTGCCAATTAAAATAGGGTCAAATACATTTCAGGAAAAAAAAATCAAACCAACACTTTCTTCTCCTTGTTCCCAGGGTCAGCTTTGCTCCTTTGATCTTAACTCTTCTCCCCACCCCAAGCAGTGCTGGGGGATGAGAAATAGGGGTTGTGATCAGTTAATAAAAAGCTCCTCTCTGCTATTCCTTTCTCCTTGCACTTTTACTCTGCTGCAGCATAGGACTTCTCCACAGGCTGTTGTCCTTCTGGACAACACGCTCTAGCGTGGGTCATCCATCAGCTGCAGTTTCTTCTGAAAATAACCACCTGCGTCAGCATGGGCTGCAGTGTGGATATTTGCTCTGGCGTAGTCCTCTCCATGGGCTGCAGCAGAATACCAGCTCTGGTGCCTACAGTACCTCCTCCTCCCTCTTCTGTGACCTTGGTGTTCCCTCCTGTGACCTTGGTGTTTCCTCTGCTGCTTCTCACTCTTTTAGTTCCCTCCTCCTTTGCCTGTGCAGTGTTTTACCCTTTCCTAAATACTCTTCCCCAGAGGTGCTAACATCTTGACTGACTGGCTCAGCTGTGTCCTGTGGTGGGTCCTTTGGAACAGGTGGTGGTCAGCAACCCAAGCCTCTGATCACAGAGGCCACCCCTGCAGCAGCCCGCTTCCCATCACCACCTTCCCAGCACACCTTGTTGATACTCATTTTCACTCTTTCTCCATTCTTGTTGGACCAGTAATTCTCATTTGGACAATCTCCAATTGATCTACACCTTTTTGGAAGTACAGTACCTAACACAGGAGTACCACAGAGTACAGAAGGACTATTCAAAACCAGCTGTGATCACACAGACATGCTCTGAATTCAGAGCCGTGTGTGGAGGGAAGGGAGAGCTCCAGTGTATAACTTGGATGTTTAATCAACAGAAATGTAAACAGAATTTTTTGGAGAGAAGAGGCCAGAGGGGATTAAAAATACTGAATCAATAACCCTATATCCACAGTGAAAAATCCCCAAACACTTATATTTATATGATCAAACTTAACTAGACAATGACTACCCCATAAAACAAAGCATGATTATTAACATTTAGCACAACATTCAACATTAAAAAGTCTTGTTTAATATTTATAATAGCCTAACAAAATACATATAACAGGTTTTTTTTGTTTTTTTTTTACTTTTCTAAAAATTTTGCAGTTGGAAAAAGAAACCCATTACTTCTAAAACCAGGAGAGCTAAATTAAAATGCTAGTGATCTACATGACAATATTAAAGTCAACATTTTCAAAATGAATTGCTATTCACATGGAGGCGTGCTTTACCCAAGACTTTTAACTTGCAAAGTGCAGAAAAGCTTAGTCAATCTGCATAACAACCTTTTTTATAGTATTGCTGCTGTAAGGGTAAATGTATTTAGTCTCCAGAGATAGAAACATCTCAGACCTGATGAGCAGCAAGCACAGCACAGAAAGGTAAATGGTAAATAAATGAGTTCATTTTATCCCCAGGTCTATTAAATGAAGGTTGAAACCAGTGTGGTTTGTTTTGCAAAGTATCTCTGATAATACAATGCCCGAGGCAGATGTTTGAAACTCCTTTCTTTTCATTAAAAGTATTTACATCAGATTTGAACCATGAGAAATATGATTAGTGCTGGTCATGAAACAAGATGCAGATGGATCATGGACATTAGGCTATTGAAATACCAATCAACAGATACCTATTAAGAAAGCTTAACTGAATGACAAATAGGTAACTTGCTTCCGTTATTCTACATGGAGATCTCTAGCACATGATGAAGGGAAACCAGAGAGGTCTATCCATATTGCTATTTGAAAGCCTTTATCAGGCAGCACTTTAAATCAGACCAACACTCTCTTTAGAGAGTGATTATATAGTAGTAACTTTACATCTGAATACAGGATACTGTGTAAAGTATGCAAAAACTTTCTACTGAAGCCTGTTAATTGGTACATTTCTGTTGGTCAGAGAAGTGAGTGTGATATACAGTTCCAAAAAACATCGCATTCAAAAGGTGTACATATATCCGAGAAATCTGGATAAAACAAACATTGGTCTCAAACTGTGAACACTGGTGTTTGAATGTTTCTTTCCTTACTGTATCCCACATAAACTGCCTCTAATACCTTTTACCCCAACTAATATCATTTGGTTAATGCTCAAAAAGAAAGGTAAGGACGTATAGGCATGATTACACATTTAAGGTTTTAAGTTGTAAGTATAGTAAGCTGAGAAAGAGGTTTTATACTCTTGTGATAAGTAATAAGTTTCCATCTTTCTAAGATTTTTTTTTAAAAAAGAGCGAACAATCTTTTGGGAATTTTTTTGTCTGTTCCATTTCATCAAATATGATTTGAATTTTGTCTGCCACTATGGCAATACAGATGCTGATTCTTGCAGTGACAAGTTAAAAAATTAAAAGAACACAAATGAAATTTCATTCCTCTCCTTTGGATGATACAATCTGTTGCTATTATCATATAAAATTGCATCATTACAGCATGATTATTACTCTTTGTGGCTAATTAGTGAAAATTTTTCTTCTTATTATTCAGTGCCTTGCTTTCCTCAGAATATGATCAAATGCAGAGAAATACGGTCTTCCAAAGCAGACACTGGAAGATGGAAACAGAAAAGGCCTTAGCTGTCAATGCAAAATTTATATATGTTGCTCCCCAAATTCACTTCAGAGCCGCACTTGGATATCTAAGTTATTTACTAAATAGAGAGATGCCTGGTTGAAATAGCGTCCGTAACTATTTTGCAAAGAAAGAGAGTCATCTAGAGACATTGGTGAGGGCCAATCTGTGTGTGAGACACTTGTTTGGTTTTTACAGTTTTTTAATTTTTTTTTTTTTAATATTTTTCACCATATGCTTGTTTCCCTGTCTATCTTTCTTATTCTTCTGTAAAATTCCTCTAATTTAGAATTCTAGATTTTTCAGCGTTCTAGATTTTATTTTCCTTTTTCATCTTTTGGTTTGGTTGCAAAATATCAAAACTGATAGAATTGAGAACAGAAATAGTATCCTGAACACTCTTGTGACTTGGACTGTAAACATTTCATGTGCTAAAGGTCACAGATAGGAATAGTTATCATTTTGGGAATCACTAAATATATTGTGTTGTGGGTTTTGATTTTGTGGACACTTGACACTGACTTTCTTAATGAAATAGAAATCCTGATCTAAACTTTGGATTCTCCTTCCACAGCAATGGAACTTCTTAGTTGATGCTGTTAAAGTCTGTTCATAGCTTGAATGTGGTGTTTTTTACTTTTCCTCTGAATGATAGAGAGAAACAGGGTTTTTAGACCATTTTTAAAAATCAAAAGAACCAGAAAGAATGAAGTACCTCGCTGTGTCAGTAGCAGAATATGCATGAAGTGCTAAGAGGAAACTACTGAAAAAAATGGTATGAGATACATATCAATGAAGGGGGTTGAATTAATCCTGTTCTGAAGCAAAGGAGGGCTTCTTCCTCTGTTTAGTATGTATACTTGAATGTTATTACTGAGTTTGCATTTCCTTCTTCCAAAATTTGTGTTCCATGAAAAGCAATCTCGGTAATGCTTTGAGAAGCAGCCCCTTCCCGTGCTACTGCTAATTTGAGATGTGGTATGGTCCCAGTGTTTGCACTAAAGACAGTTTAAGCATGTATGATACATTTAGAAGAACTAGGGTGAATAGTAACGTGTAATTCTTTTATAAATTATGCATAATTTTTTTCACGATAAAGAACACAAGAAGAAATAATCGCTGTAGAAAACTTTTTTTTTAATACAGACATTTTTGCATGGTAGAAAATGTCTAATATATATTCTTTAAAATACTATCATTATGATTGATGCCCAGCTTTAGAGTTTTGCTAGACATCCAGTAAAATATTGTACAGATGCTTGACCACTTGAAACAAGAATTTCTTTAAGAAATATGCAGAAAATATCATTAAAGTAAGATCTGCTTAGTGCAAAGCAGAACTTCCAGTTCTGTGCCCTATTAGTGCTTTTTGAGCAGATCTAGGAAACTGATGTGACAGAGGGTGAAATACTGACAGCAAATGTTATGATTTAGTTCCATGTTTCTCTTCACATGATGAGAAGACTGAATGTTTCACTTACTTATTGCAAGATCACAATGTCATATCTTTTTTCTGATTATGCCAAGATACCCTGACAGTTCCTAAAGCTAAGCACTGTAATTTGTAAACTAAGAGTATGAATGTATACATTATTATACTATATTTCCATATAAGTACTATAAAATGGACCCATAGAGATTATAATTCATGTGTGTCAGTGCTGCGATCTGGACCAGTATATGTTTATAAACAAAAATACTGCTGAAATAGGATAACTGGTTAGTCTCTGCTCTTACCTGATTTCCTTTTCATAGAATTAAGTGGGTGCATAACCTCGGAAATTGAGTTGGTGGTTAATTAATTTTTCTAACATTTTAATTGCCTGGGATGGTCTCTGTAACTGCATAACTTTATCGCTTTTTTCCCATTACTCTAATATACTCATTCAAAGATTTAAATTGCTTTCTTCATTGGGTGATGCTAATTTTTCTAATATAAAAAGGTTTAATGAACAGCTAATGTTACCATTCCATAATCTGCATATTGCGCATTTCACTGTTGATATTTTTGAAAGCTCTGGTGTGCTGAGCTGTAACAGTGATGGTTCAGACACTGATTTTTAACTAGAAATTTCTTGTAAAATAATTAGAAATTTTAGAATTCTTTTTTATAATTTTCAGTATTTTTGTACAATGTCTAGTTATAGAGTCATAAGTACTTCTGGAATAAAGCATCAGTTGTATTTTAAATGCAAAAAGGAATTTGTTGTTATAAACAGGCAAAGATTCATCGCCAGCTCATCGTAGACATTGTGCAAATGCTGCAGTTCTTCTTAGCTAGGACATTCAGAACACCATATTAAATAATTCTCCTAACATTTGTTTTAATAAATCCCGAGGCCAGTAACTAGTTTTAGGGGCATTTTCTGAAGGTTTGGTGTGTAACATGGAGTAGTTATCAAGTGTTAGAATTTATTCAGTGAACTGTAGTAAAACAGTTAATTAGTTTAGGCATTTTAGATTAGTCCAGATACATTTGATTGATAACAGATTGACTCGATAGCTGTCTGGATTGACAGACTGATAGTGAATACCATGTGATCCTTTTGTTTATCTGTTTTGAGGTTTCAAAGCCTTTCCCATTTAAATGTGTTGAAAGTCAAGAAGTGCTTAATTTTTTTTGTCTGTTTTTTTTTCTACTAGCGTACTGAAGTATCAACTCTCTTGAGTGATTCTATTTTTTTCTTAAGTCTTTGTTCTTAGATTCGGTGGTGTATGGGATCATTTGATTTCCTGCTCTGTTCTTATTTTACTATTATATATGAATTGAAAACACACTATCAAGCATAATACACAACTTGACCTTAATCTTGCTTTTTTAAAGCTAATAGTGAATTTAGCCAAAAGGGTATATTTGAACAATATAGTTCCCAATATTGCATTATAAATTCACGATACAATAAGACAATGATGCCCTTTCCCTTTCTGTGTGATTGTAGACTACCTGCCGAATGGCAACAAGCGTCAGAAGCCATTACACTAGCAAATAATAGTAGCATGTTCCTGCGACTGACGTATTTTTCCATCATATACATTGTACTTTTTTTCCCCCTGAAAGAACAATTACATTCAGAGTCACGATATTCAAGAAATTCTAGGAATAGCATGAGATGTACTCTTTTTTTGCTTATGTAACAATAAGAAAAGACAAGTACAGGCTTGTAGACAGAACATCTCAGTAAAAGGGAAGAGTCAGACTGCTGGTATGCAGATTCTAGGAGAATATTGATAGTGCAATGTGTTTGCACTATCAAAGAAGTGCAAACACATTGAAGAGCAAGTAAAAAGAATAATAAAAGTAAAAAGACTTAATCGTTATATATGGTTAAAACTAAAAGCTGAGCCCATCACTGCACAAACTCTTGCTAGGTTTTAGTTGTGGTAGTTGCAAAGATCTTGTTATATTTTTCTGTCTCATTGCTGCTGTTCATATAATAAGTATTTCGCTTAGTGAATATTTTGCTCTTGTTTTGAGTAGCAAATATACATGGTCTTATAGAACAACACATTTTTTCCTCTTTTTTGTGTTAGATGTATCTCATTAAGCATTCCCTGCTCTTGACTCTATTCAGAATAATCAGTATATGTCATGTCATTGAAATGTGAAACCGTAATCATAATTTCAAATGATAATTATGTTTTCCAACCTATACTTTAGGTAAAGCAATATTATTTATACATTTCTGTATTAAAAATACCTGGGGAAAAGAGTGAATATCTGCACAGCTATAAGAAGTTGAGATCATGTAAATTTAAATAGTGCCCAGCCCATAATCTGCAAAAAAGAGACCGAGAGTCAAATTGATAAACCACGTGCGCATAATCAAACATCAAGTTAATAGCCTTTTTTTTATTATTATTCTTGAGAGATGGGGAAAATAATAAATCAAAATTGGTCCCTGTAAAAATAAATTTTTTTAAGCAACAGCTTTAGCTGCTTAAATCAATACAGTCTAGAAGTACCCATGTGATAGAGGAAGACCAGTACAAGGCTGGGAAATTGGGGCCCAGCACATCAAGGAGGCGCCTTAGTGTTCTGTTTTGCCATCTTTTGCAATTCATGACTGATTTACCCTGGGCTAGGAAATGGGAGCAGGGGTGGTGGAAGTGAGAGAAAACTCCTCAGGTCTTGAGTGGGCTTTGAGTGACAGGCGGACTGTACCACCACAGTGCTCTAAAATGGAATGTAGTAATTTTCCTGAATATCCACAATATACCATTTTACATTAATTAATATTTGAACAGGTGTTAAACAGCTTTTATGAGAACCTGTTTTAAGAACTTGTTAGAGTTTTCTAAATTGAGTATCATGGATAGAAAAACAAAACACCACTTAAGCTTTGCAAAAATTTCATAGTGTTATTTGCTTTACCTGTGACATCCACTGTAGTCTGTGATGTGTAAACGAATGGCATTAGAGAGCATAACCGTATGTCGTTGTTCCACTGTATCTCACTAAATGAAAATGTACTACAGACTCTCGCTCAATTTGTAATACTCACTGTATGCTGTTAATTATTTTTCCTGGAACTTGTATTTCAAAAATGCTTATGATATGCTCAATTTTACATTGGAAAACTTCTGCCAGTAAGGCAAGACATATATCTGTGAAGAAACTTGGAGCAGAATGCTAATATTTAAGTGTTCTTCCTTCACAGCTGTAACCTGCCCCAGCATAGAGACTCTGCTCTCAGAACACGTTGTCTGGAGACTGATTGCTGGGTCACTGAATGAGTATGGTGCTCAAGTCATGCTCAGCTGCAGTCCTGGCTATTACTTATTGGGTCGAAGACTCATACAGTGCAGGAGTAATGGAACCTGGAGTGTAGGCAATGAAAGGCCAAGTTGTAAGGGTAAGGAACACACTTGTTTACAGAATACCCTATACTTTTTAATACATACTTTTTATTTTATAAACAGTTTAAAGGTTTTTTTAAAAAGTATTCTGCTGTCAATCTCCTATAAAAAAGCAAATATGAAATTTTCATCAACTTGTTTATATCACAATTAAAACTGTGTGTGCAAAGTACAGTGTATTTCATACAAGACTCAATGAAGTAGCATCAAAAGATCAATCTGGATGATGATCTGTGTCTGAATATGGATTTACTCAACTAGATGGTGTATAAATATTTAGAGAATATTAGGAGATAATGTTATTACTTTAGAAGATTCCAGATTAGAGTTAGATGATCAGATGATACTGTTCTGAGCTCTTGGGTGAAGCATTGAAACTATACTGTTGGAGAAAGATACATATGAGCTTTTGAAACATACTTATGAGCTTTCATAATGTTTTTGCATGAAAGTATCGTAAATCACATCAGCCCTGATTTAGGGTGTTTAAAGAATTAGAGAATCTTAACATTATCAGTGGGATCATACAGTTTCAAGAATTATTGTATCAGAGTTTTAATGAATTCCCCCCAAAACTTAATTTCTTCTTTTTCCAATGTGTTCTTTGCTTTGGTTGAAGAGGCTGTTTGACATATCAGCTAGTTCTGCCGCTCTCGAAGCAGAGTTTCCTACATTGTGGTAGTAATTACAGGCTCTCTTTCAATGTCAGGACAACACAGAAGATCCCAGCATTTGAAGGAAAATGGCCAACTTACAGTTCTAGCATACTAAGCAGAACTGGAGATAAAATTCAGGCATTCAGTTTTTCAGAGTAGTATGTCACTTCAGTGAGATATTCAAATTCAGTATTTCATCCTGAAAGAAATGCTTTGTTTTCTTTACAGAGAGAGGCTTCTTAAAAAAAAAAAAAAGTAAAAAAAGTGATATTTTTGATGTTGGAAGATACTTGAGAATGGTATTCTGAAATAAGCTGAATCAAGAAGACAATTTTTATGGCAGCACTGTAGAAAAGAATTCTTTGGATTAGGTGATCATCTTACTAAATTATACTTGCTAGTGTTTTTTAAAAGAAGAGAACAAAATTACCCTGCCCTGTCAAACTCTGTTAAGTCTGCAAACATGTCAATAATACCTTCTGATAAATGGTACCAAAATTATTTAATGGGATTCTATGATAGTGATAACAGAATGAACATAAACATCAGATCAAACCGTTCAGTATGATATAGATTTTGTGACAAACAGAAGACAAAATTAATTTGCCTGTATACAAGCACTTAACGCCATATGAGAACAATTACATTATCTAACCTGGTATATTCTAAAGAGGACTTAGGAGAGATTCTCTACCTTCTTCAACAGCAGCTGGAGGGTAGACAAAACACCCAAAGTCATCTCAGATGGTACTGAATCATTCTCAAGGGTCATTCAAGTATAAATTGGTAGAATCTCTTACCAGTACTGGGAAGCGTGTGGCTACAAAATTAAGACAGAATTTACAGAGGCAGTATTAGCGAATGACACCAATATGGGAAAAGAAGAACAGAGAACAAAGAAGGATGTACACCATGTAACTAAAAATAATATAAACCAATATTGATTTTGTAGAAAAGAAAAAAATATTTAAAATATTTTTAGAACAAGACAGAGAGAGCTATCTGTAGCAACAATCAATACAATACATATGTGAAAGCAGTGTATTTGTACTTACGTAAATGGTGATGAGTTTTGGAATTATGTTGGTTCTGTTTTATTCCATTAGTTTTCTTTTGGGAGAATTCCCTTTTGAAAATATTCAGTTGGAAAAATAAGATGACTCTTCTGTATCTCCTATAAACCAATACTAACTACATCAATTTTGTTTTCAAATTTAAAACTAATGAGTTTTTTATTCTGTCAAATACAATTGTCCCCCTTTCCTTTTGTGCACACATACTAAAAAAACCTGGTTTTGTATTTGCTACATAATATGTTACTATTGTTCAGCTGCTAAAAAACTGGATCTTGACCAACCTCTACAATTACAGAATTTTTTTTCTTTAGTAGAAAATGGAGTGACCCTTATGGTATGGAGTTAACCAAAAGCAAAGTATTAGGAAGATACAGAAACCCAAGATGTTGCTGATTGAAGATACCTTAGTTTATTTAGAAGGCAGGTACACTATTTTGCCCTCCAGTAGAAGACTGATCAGGATTTAATCACATCAAACTTCATTCCTTAAGAGATGTTCAGTAATATTTCCATTGGACGTAGATCATTAAGATCCAGAAATACACTGTAGAATGTTTTGAGGAGGACAAGCCTTATTTTTGTCTGTCATTCACCTACTAAGTATAGGTTATATAAACATAGGTTCTAGCTGTTTATATTTCTGAAGCAGCAGGAAAACAAATTGAAACGCTAAAGATAAAGCATTTAGATCATACTTATCATTACCTTGTGAATAGTATCTCTAAAGGAATTGTGAAACATCAAATTAAGGACATTCTGGTTTAGAGAGACTTAACTAGTAAATTTGTTTTATTTGTTTAAAAATATGCTGAACGGCTGCCTAACAAATCATAAGGTGGCTCATTGTAATGAGGAATAATGAAGCATTTGTAATATGTTTAGAACAATTAATTCTGTCACATTTTAGGAAAATACATTGATTTTTTTAACATATATGTAAGTGTAATTAACATTGAGTATTAGCATTAGAAGTTACAATGTCAGGCTACTGCACAAGTTACATTAATGTGGCTTGATTGTAGTCAAAATGAGTCTTATTCACCTCTAAAAACCCTATGTGAGTTAAGAAACTTTGGTCACATATATTCTGATGATGACTAAGTTAAATTCACAGTGGTATGTACTTGATTTTATCCAACTTCTATCCGATTCCATGTTGTTTTCTATAGTGAACTTTTTAAAATATGGAAGAATGTGGCCTTGAGGTTTCTGATGGGAAGTTTGGTGATTTATGCTAACGTATCATAAAATACAACTGAAGCTCTAGAAGGCATTGGTCTGCATCTTAAATTACAATATTACTGATCTATTTTTCTATAAAGAAAAGACATGGCAGAACAGTTTTAATTAAATTAGAGTTTCATACATTCTTGAAAGGTAAATAATCTTGTGGTACCTGTAGTAGCTGTAGGTTGCAGTTGATGCTACAGAAGGTTTCTGTGATAATGGGTCAAGTCTAGCCTTAAGAAAAAAAAAAATGAAGATTTGCATTTTAGCAAGTAGATTACCACATACATTATAAAATTATGAATAGCAATGGGGAATGAGAAAAAAGACAGATCATAACAATTCAGAGTACTACACGTTAGAAGAAGCTAATATCTTTAAACAGACATAACAATTAAAAAGACTGGGGAAAGTATATTTGATGTGTAGCCAGGAGTATGTATGCATGAAATACAACTGCATCTTTCCTTGATGTTCTTTAAATTCCCTTGTTTCAGAACCGAAAATAGAGATTGTATTTAAGCAGCTGCCAAGTTGTGAAGTAATCCTAATAAATTTTCAGATTTAGAACATGTGTTGCCAAATCAAACATAATTTTAAGTCCTTACTGTGAATTACAACTGTTATATTTATTCTTATTACATTTATTTTTTAAGAAATTGTGAGGTGATATATTATCTTCCAGTCTAAGAAATTTATGAAAAGTATTTTCATATTTCAGTATGTTTTGTTGTTTGGGTTTTTTCCCTAGTTATCTCCTGTGGTGGTCTTCCATCTCCACCAAATGGAAATAAGATTGGAACCTTAACAGTGTATGGAGCTACCGCGATATTCACCTGTAACACAGGATACACATTGGTTGGTTCTCATGTGAGAGAATGCCTGGCAAATGGTCTCTGGAGTGGTACTGAAACCCAATGCCTAGGTAAAAAAATGAATTTCTGGTTTTTGGTTTGTTTTGTTTTAAGCAATCACAGTAGAAAGTACTGGAATTCAGCTCTTATCAAGCATCAACATTCGTAAATCAATGAAAAATAAAGGTGTCATAAATACAGGAATATTGTGTACAGCATATGATTTTATACTACTCTAATAGCATGTAGCTTTTTATTAGAAATTAAATTACATTTGATGTTGTTGGAATGGTTTTCAGATCAGAAGGGTTTTTTTAAGTGACTCAACTGATTGCCACTTTCATTTGTTTTGTGGAGCAGTCACGGGGTGTGTGATGAAACTAAGGTGGAATTATGAGCATAAGTTCAGGAGTATTCATGATGCATTCCATCTACAAATGAATTTTCAGCATACTGAGGATTCAATTAAGGGAAGTAGACAAGAGACAGTAGTCCAAAGTAAAGCAAATCCAACACCCTTCCAAGCCCTGAGTTTAGACCTTAAGTTCTCACCACAGCTATTCCATTCTTCAGGTCCACTGGTACCATTTTGCACTCCTAATATAGACAGAAGAAAACTGTTTGCTTTTTCAGTCACCTTTGAGGCTCAGTGGAGGGTGTATTAGTGGCTGTGGACAGTATATTCCTGAATGTTTTACTCCCTTTGTCTACCCTCATTTTGCTGATTTTCTTCTTGCCTCACAGCTGAACATACCCAGTTGCTCTCAAGAAAGGGAGAATCTCTCCTTCCTTCTTCAGAGTTCAACCTCACTTAAAAAGCATCTTCCTTCTCTGCTTCCTAGCCACATCCTTTTAGCAAAACACAGTATTCTGTGACTATCCAATACATTTTAAATAAAAGTTTGACCGCCTATCATATCCAAGAATTTAATTGTTTTACAAATAAAATAATTAATTGATTTTAAAAAACCCGCCAAAAAAAAAAAGAAGTAGCTAAGATATCTGGATATTATCCAGAATAATCGTTATTGCCCCCCCCCCTTTTTTTTTGTAGTAATGAAACATTAAAAGCATTGTTTTATAAGAAAATGTTAGTAGCTGTAACATGAACTGTCAAAAATTATTCTCTATCCAGAACTCACTTGTAAAATTTTCAGGTAAGTTAGAGCAATGTTTGACTAATTAGATGCGTGTCTAACAGTAACTTTTGACTTAAACCTTTTAAATAAATTATGTTGATTCTTTTCTAAATTATAAAATCCCTTGTCCTCTCACTCTGTAGAAACATTAAAATTCTTAAAAGTATATTAACATGACCGTTTTGCATGTGCAAAATAAAATGCCAGCAATCTTGCACTCACCTTGGTATCTTCAAAACATTCCATTAAAAGAATGTGGATAGGTATGTTTTGCATACAACTGGTAACGAGAGCTGAGCGTTCTTGGACACCTGAATCCATTCTTAACTTTCTCGGTGTCATTGTGCTGAGTTCAGATAGACACACATACCATCTTTGTCGTATCGGGTTGCCGGTGCTCATTACCTTACAGATATAAGTGATAAGTAGGTAGTCCACGCTGTTTTGCCTTAAATTTCTGAGTTACTTCCTAATAGCATCATAAGGGGTATTTGCATTTACTGAGCTTTCAGTTCATTCTCTCACCAAGGTGCAAAACTGAAAGAAATGGCCAAGTTCCCCTTAGCAAAACAGAAAATTGGAGCTGCATTTTAAAACAGTGCAGCATTCTTCTGGTAGAACATTCTATTTAAAAAAAAAAAAAAAAAGGAACATCTGCATACAATAAGCAGGTGTGATGTGACCACGTATAACTCTATCAAGCCTTCAAAAAACAATTATCAATTGTCACAAATTTCATTTTAGTGGGTTATTAAGCAAAGCAGAATAGCAAGTATCATTAGATAACCATGACTTTTAACAGAGTACCGGTAACAACATCTTGCATTTCTGGAGGTCAATAATGCCAGAAAATACTTTTAGGGAAAATATTTTGCAACAGGTTGCAAACCATGAGACAGTAATGCACTAACAGACAAACACATAATAATATAACCTTGATGAAAATGAGTGTGGAGTTATCAGCTTCATATTTATTCTTCATCAGTATAGAACAGACAATTTGATGGGGTATAGGTGCAATACGGAAATGTGGGAGTCTTCTCTCAGAGGCACGGATAAAGTCTCAGTCTTTGTGTTCTGCATGCTCTATTGATTGCCTTTTTTTAATCCAAACACTAGTCTGTGGCACCATGGAAAATGAAGACAATCTTTTCAGAATAAAATAGCATGATATCATGTAATTAAGATATTAATTAGGATTTTGTAGCCTTTAATCACTTCTTCCTGATTCATTCCTTCATTTTGCAACTGTAATGTTTGTAGCACAATTTCTGTGAATATAGTTTTATATGTCATCTCTTTAAGATGTGGAGTGAAGGGAAGTTGTGACCATTAGCTCCGTGAAATCATAATGTTAACATAGCTTTTAAATGGCAGTGCATTATTTGTTAGTTCCCAGCTAGGTATAGTTGTTTCTGGAAATCTTTATGGAAAGGAAAAATACATCTCTGGCTTGATATATTTTCAATTCCATGCATTTTATTTTTCCATTTAAAACATGCTGCATTAACAATTATGTCATTTTGATATAGGAAGTAATGACATAAATGGAGTGTAGTTTAATTACTAATTCTTTTGATATTTAGAGCAGTAAAGGAGTAAGTTAATTCTTTTTCTATTTAGGAAAAAAAATCCATTGAGGTGCTGGTTAGGGGAATGCTATCCTTCAGCATTCCTTTTTCACATACATAAGTTCATCAGTTCCACAGTGGAACTATATAAGAGATTTGTGTGTGGAGAGACATCACCTTCCTACTGGTATCAGATTTATCCCTGAACTGAGGCTGACTGTCATATAAAAGATGTTGGAACTGTTACTCTGAAGATCCAACATCCTGAATTTGCATGTGTAGGAATATATTTCTCAACCCTTTCTTCTGTGGCAAACATGCAAGCTATATTGTAAAAAAGCTATTACTCCTCAGGTTTTTGCAATGTGTTATACCATTGCTTTCCAGCGTAGTACCTGACACTTGTATTTAATAATTTCAGGCATGAAGGTATGTGTTAGCATTCATTCCTTTTAACTAATCTGAAGTATCATTTCACCATCTGATCAATAATAATAGTATTTAGTACTTATGTACCGCTTTTCTTTTTGAAGGATACACACAGGATAATTTTCCTGCCAACATAAACAAACTAAATGATGTACGAATCTCAATGGATTCTATTTGTATTACAAATAACTTTTGCCCATGGAAGGCTGGAAAATATTTTTTCCTTCTCTTCTGACTACTGAGAAATATATTTTACTACTGAACACCCCAGAAGATTAACTGTCTATGGTAGCCATAAATTTAGATTCAAATAGTATAGAGATGGAGAAGAACTGATCAGTTCAGGACTTACATGGTGAACAGTACCAGTGTATTCTCAGAGTCAATTTTAAAACTACACAGAGTGAAGCTTTTAACTCTTTGTGAAACAGCTAATAATTTTATTAGAACTCATAGTTAGGAAAGACTGTTTCTGTATACAGCTTTTAATTTATATTAATTCCTCCTTCTTCAAGAGTGATTGACTATTGGATTTTGTCTGTTCCAGTTTTTTACAAATCTCGTTGAAATTGGTATCCACTACTATATCTTATCCCCTTGGTCATAGCTAATTTTTTTTTTTCCACCTGAATGTCTGCATTTTCAATGGTTTATACAGATCTATTCCCACTTGTAATGAACACAGAACCTCTTGCAGGAATTCATATTGCAGTAAGAGCAATGATTGTCTTATGATAGTTCTCAATTCTTTTTCTAAAGAATTTGATGGACTCTGTTTTCTATTTGGCTGATTACATTGGCAAATGCAGCCCTGTGCTTACAACTGTTACTGAACCAACCTTGAACCATGTGAACAATTTCCTTAATTTTTGAGATAATATTTTATTAAATAATCCATATTCTCTCACATAAGGGGTATTCACAGCCTGTGCTTTAGACACCTAGTTCAGGTTCAATTTAGAGTACAGTCTAAACTCCTGAATTCCCAACAAGGTCAATGGAACTGTGTAGGCTCCTCCAGAGAGCAATTCAGGAAAGGTAAATTCTTAAATTTTAAAGCTAGATAATGTGAATGCTGCTAGTTGTGTATTCTTAGATTCCAAGAACAGCATGTACCAAATTTATTTCAGAGTTGCCTTTAGGACTCACCTGAAGCCTGTGAAAATCAGGAGGCAAACACTGAGGGAGTTCTGAATGAACCTTTCCATTTCAAAGGAATGATAATGAGTACCTACACTGTACCTGAATGAATGTAATTCAGGACAGCTATAGATGAAAATAGGTAGCGCTTTATGTTACCCACTGATCTGTGTAGAATCAATTTGTGATTTCAGTCCAGCTGAGTACACTAACTTCTGTGTCTCAGGAAAAGGTTTGTCAACTTGTCTCAAAAGAAAGCTAAAACCAATGACTGTAGTTAATGAGTCCAACTCTAAATTTAAGACCCAAGTCTTCAGGTAGTTAGTATTATGTGTATTTTTCCTTTCTTACACAAGGATAAATATGAATCATTAGGCAAGATTTTTTCAATTTCACTCAATTGCGCACACTGCTGATATTTCAAATCTTTTCCCCTTTTTGACTTCCAAGAATAATTGCACCTATAATTAAAAAAACATAAGCATTTGTGTGCTCGCTTTGTCTGTGTGAGTTACCATATATACACATAGGATACAGACCAAATTTGAAGTGTTTAAGATTTTGTTCCATCTGTAGTATTGGTGGTATTTAATTACGAACTACAGTGTTTTCCTGAGGAGATATTTTTCCTGACTTTCAGGTGCAAAATTATACATAAACAAGTCAAGGACATACTTTAAAATAAAAGCTTAGATATACTCTACTCCATTCCATTTTCATGAATTTTTGGCATTTTGGGGGAAAAAAATCAAAAAACCAGGCCATATCTTATGCAATACAATATAAATATATAATTCTCGACATTCATCAGTGTGGAAAAAATGCTGCTGATGATTGTGCTTGTATAAAAATATCTGAGCTGGTAATTGATAACTCAGAGATAAACTTCAGTATGATCTTGTGATATTGGCTTACATTTCAAATTCCTATTAAAATAAACAAGAAAGAATTATTTATAACTTGCTTTCCAGATGTCTTACAATAAAACTACTGAACCAACCTTGAACCATGTGAAGAATTTCCTTAATTCTTGAGAGCATATTTTGTTAAAAAACTCACTAGCAGACTCCTTATTTTTCTTTAATTTAATTGATGGAAAAAATACGTAGATTTTGTGTTATTGCAGTGCTCTTTCAGTTTTTGAGTTGTTGGAATATTTAATTTAAATAAGTCAAAAATCCCAGAAAAATCATTAAATCTGCTAGCTGGAATAATTTATAAATAAAATTACTCACATAGTAAGTCCAGCAACTTGTTAAATCCCTGTTTAAGAGAAAGTGCATCATATTTTGTATTCTGCATTATGTCAGTTGACACATCTCAGCTATCTTCTTGAAATATCCCGTGGTTCTGTGGGTTTGGCTTTAGCACAGCAATTGCTTTTCAATTCCTCACTATCTAGGTGTAGAAATTTGAAAAAATCAAATTTTGTATTTTGTAGAAATACAGCTTCTCTTTTACCATTTTGCATCTGTTTCATAGATTTCCTTTCCCAAAATCTGCTATTGTCCCAATTGACTGAATGACAGTTTTCAGAATTATCCCAATGCCTGAATATTTAGGGCCATGCAGAATTATTTTTCTTAGGAGAAGATATGCCAATCAAAACTGAGGTATACTTCTGCTCTAGTATGTGGGTCATCTAGGTTGTAGATTATCTAGGCCATGAACTTGTCACTCCTAGTAGTACAGTCAGGGAGAGAGATAGTCAGGAGTAAATAGTATCAGTTAAGGAACTACTCAAATAAACCAAAATAATATCTGTGATTTGACTGTATAGTTCTGAGGGTGATGGCATATGTCATTGTTAGGCCACTTTTTACTATGCTTGAAAAGTCAGAAGAACAATTGCAGTTACTGGGGAAAGAAAAAGACGAAAAAAAAGAAACAGAAAAAAACCCCCAAACCATCAGATTTCTGAAGAAGGCAAGAGGCTAGCCTCAGTTCCTGTAAAAAAACTAGGGGGCAGGTATTAGGAACTAAGTCCATTTCCAGGCATAGGGAAAACAAGAAAATAATTGGGAACAGACAGGATGGAACAATCAAAAGTAAACTTTAATAATCGATTGTCTCATCAGGTGTAGATTTCAGTATGTTTCAGCAGTAGATTTCTTTTACTTTGTGTTGTAGCAAAATGTTTGTAATAGTGTTCCATAGTATCCCTGTAGCCAAACTGAGAATACAGGGACTGGATAGGCATCTACATCCACTCAGCGGATGGAAAACTAATTGAACCAACAAACTCTGAGGGTAGCGTTTCATCATTCCAAGTATGAGTAGTAGCCAATAGTTACTGAGGATGAATACTGAGGCCAGTACTATCCAGCCTCTGTTAGTGACTTAGATAACAAGTTGGGGTGCAGACTCAGCAAGTTTGAGGATGTCACCAAATGATGGGAGGACAGTTGATATGCTGGATTGCAGTACTGCTAGGCAGAGAGACCTTGAGAATCTGGAGGAATGGGCCAACAGGAAGATCATAAAGTTCAACAAAGCCAAATATAGAATCCTGCACTTTTCTTAGAATAGTGTCATTCATGAGTACCAGCTTGGAACTGTACAGGTAGAAAAAAGCTTTACAGAAAGCAAGCTGGGTGACCTAGTGAGGAGGATGAACAAAACTTAAAAGTGTGGCCTTGCAGTAAAGAAGATCACAGACTGGAGTGTATGAGCAGCTGTGTAGTCAAAGGATCATGGTTATTATATTCTCTTCAGCACTCATGCGGAAAACTGTGTGCAGTTTCTGTGTTCTCCAAAACAAGAGAGATACTGGAGACCGAAGCAAAACTGGGGGAAGGGCCCACTGAGGGACTAGAGGCTGGAGTATGTGATAGGCAAGGAGAATCTGAGCAAGGCTGAAGGAGAGAGAATGGTAAGGGGGATCATAGTACTAATTTGGACTGCGAACAATAAGGTAAATTATTCTATGAGGCATTTCAAGAAGTAAAATATGCTTTCAGTGTCCTTGTTACTCTCTGTTGCCATACTCCTTGTCAGGGGAAGAATAACTGTATAAGAAGTTGAATGTGAAAAGCTTACATTCATACTTTCTTCTCGAAATTTACAGAACAATATCACCATGTCTTCATAAAATCATCAGCAATCCTACAATTAAGATTATAATAATAGTCCTATAGCTATGAAAAAAGTAATCAAGCAGCATGTTTTACCTTTCTAGTGTTTTAGAAGAGCCATTAAGTGTAGATGAAATATCCTGTCTAACATTATTAAAGGGATTTTGTTAGAAAGGAGAATCAGTCCCAAAGAAGCTAAGTTAGAAACAAGTCTGCTCTTGGATACAGCCTTTGTGAAACAACATCACACACACCCTCATTCTAGCAGTAGTCATGGGCCTCAGCTCCCTGTCCTCACATCTCAAAATGAGGACTTAGCATAGTTTCAGATGAAATTATTGCCAGTTGTGATTAATCAGTGTCACCAAAAAAAGATAACTTCTTTCTCCTCTTTAATCAGTAAAGAGAAATAGTTTTCTGCTCTGAAACTGTGTTTTCAATGAATGAAGAATCTAAAGAGAATAAAATCATTATTTGGCTTCCTTAGTGCCAATACTGCTATTAACCCGGAGTAACACGGTCTGTATTGTTTAACTGCAGCTGATATATCAAAGGAGGAAACAGTAGTGGTAGACAATTCTTCCTTTCCATGCCTTCATCCATCTGGAAAAGGTGTTGATTTCAAAGTGTACTGACCAAATTGGAAAGCAATATAAAGAATATTTTATTATAATTTTGACATCAATATTAATTTAGAAGCACAAAAAAAAGGAATTAGCTATGTCAGTTTAGCTGAGAATCATCTGAAGATAACATAAGGGTGATTACTATTTGGAAAGAGTAAACACAATATAAAGAGGGTTTAGAATTCATTACTAAAAACTATTAATAAATAAATGTGACCTTAATTGTAGAAACTGGAGCTGAATGTTAGGAAATATTTGAACATAAGATATAGAAAGCTGTAGAAATTTTTTTTTTTTTTTTCAAGAAGTCTGTGTAGAAACCTCCTTTCTGTGTTACAGGCTTTAAATCAGACTGGAGAAAATTTACAATAGATATAAGTAAAGGAACTGATATAGCTAAGTGGAACATATATACATGTCTGAAATAACTCAGTGTTACTTCTCTTGAAGGCAAAAGGCTGACTGGTCTCACAGAAACTTTTTGTTATTGTTTTTTTTTTTTTGAAAAGAAATTGAGGTTTGGTTTGGTTTGGGTTTGTTGGTTTTTGTTTGTTTTTGGTTTTTTTAAATTAGATTAGAGTCTTACAATCTGTTAATGTCTGAAGACCTACTACTGAGAAATGTTGGATACATTAAAAGCCTGCTTGCTTCTAATAAAATAACACCAGGACATGCAAGGAGCATGATACTTGATCATTTCTCCTGTTAAATCATTTGAACAATGCCTGGACATGTTTTTTGACCAAGATTCTCCAAGACAATTTCCAAGAACGCTTCAAGTTAGCTTAAATCAGTACTGATCTTGGTAGGTAGCTTGCTAGCTAGTTTGGAGAGCCAGAGATTTTCATTTTGCAGATGTAGGCTGCTCCACGCTTATTGGCATCCACCAGAGAATGGCTCCATCCACATTTAATTTGTTAGTAGAGATCTACTTACAAAGTCCAAGGCAAACAACGGGGTTGAGAGTTAAAGACTTTTTAATTCACACTGCTCTGAGGAAAAAAACAGCCTTATTAAGGCAAAGCGTAAAAAAGTCTGTGCTAAAATTATCAGTTTTGTAGCAATTAAACTGACTGATTTGTAATTTCAGACATTTGCAATTTACGTTTTCCAGATATTCTTCTGACAAATTTGTCATTTCTGCAACAGAATCTACAGAAAATATACGTATGAAAGTTAAACCTCTTTGAATATCACTTTACTTTAAAAAAGCAGAAGAAATATCACTGGTTTTTACACCTCAGAACTTGTTCTGTACAATCAGTTTTTGACCCCTAATATATTGTTTATTGAAAGCAAGGATGAAATTCTGTTTTTCTATCAGCATTCTTGTAGATGTTGGCAAGGTTTGTAAGAATATGTGGTTTTCATGGGTTTTTCTTTTATTGTAGCTGGTCACTGTGGTTCTCCGGACCCAATTGTAAATGGTCATATTAGTGGAGATGGTTTCAGTTATCGAGACACTGTAGTCTACCAGTGTAATCCTGGCTTTCGACTTGTTGGTACATCAGTCAGAATATGCCTACAGGATCACAAGTGGTCTGGGCAAACTCCTGTTTGTGTCCGTAAGTATTTATTTTTCTCTGAATTATTACTGCTATTTTATACTACACAGAATTGAACATTAACATTGGATTGGAGGTTCAAAGGCATTTGAATGAGATGCTCAGATCAGATATTTATCAGACCTATTTTCAACTACCAGGATCATTATGATAACGTAATCCAATGTCTAACCTAGCGCAAACTGAATAACTATACCCAGTTATTTCTGATTTCCGTTGTTTCAGAAACTGGATGACATAGGCATTGAAGTGGGTTAAAGAGCAGGCTGCAACTATGTAACTTCATCTATCTCTTTCTCTCTTGCTCCAGGCATAATTTCCATGTCAATTGGAAATTTTGTTCACCAAGAATGCCAAAATCCCTTAGTCTGTTTTCATTGTTTGGTAGGTAAAGCTGGAATACTGTTCATCTGTGCAGTTTTGATGGTGACTGCCCATTTTTCAAGTTGGCCTCCTAATATTTACCAGTGCAAGCACAGGCATGGTATTGGATTATTCCACATCTGTTAGAAAGAAGGTTAACTTTTTTTATACCCTGTGGTACATTTTTTTTTCCCTTTAATTAACCCACTTTTGAAAATCCCATAATTAACTGCTGGAATTGTTGAGTTTTTCCTAGTCTACTTCCTTCCTCATTTGCATGTCAGGTTCTCTGACATTATCTGAAACCATCACCTATTTAATCAGAGTCAAATCTGATTTCTCTGCTTTTTATTTTACTACTTTATTGTGTAGTTGATTTTATTATATACTTATTCATTTTCAATAAGGCTCCCCATTTTTACAAAATTTTTATTATTTTTAATGGAGGATTTAATTTTGTAAGGTGCCTGCAATTCAGACAGAATCATTTTTGTCTGTGCAGGGATAGTCACTGAGATGATCAGCTTTTCTGTTCAATGATGCTAGTATTTTTGTTACATTACTGAGAAAATATATTACTGATAAGGCATTAGATTTCAAAATGTTCAGGATTTTTCTTGGTAGTGAAAGGAAAATTTCTACCTGTATACAGCTGCAGGAAACACTTGCCAAATGTCATTGTCCTTTTAAAATCCGATTTATATCTTTAAGCAATTTATGCTCATCAAAGGAGAAATGACACCTGCTAGCATTATTACATCCAGTGTATTAATTTTACCATGCAGTGAATAAAATCCCTTCAAAAGGAAGGGGTAAAGCTGAGGGAGGGTGGAAAGCTGTTTCTCCTGAATTGATGTTACCGTTACTGTTATGAGAAGAACTAGTAGCAATTCCTGTCAGTATAGGTTGCCTAATACTTTCTCTTATAACACGGTTTTCTTTAGCTTATAATCCTGCCACACTAAAACAAGATTTTTTTTTATGTCAGCATCTAAGCTTAAAATGATTTTCCAACTTCTATTTACTTATATATTTATTAAAAATTCTCGTAGAAATAGCTCTGTTATTTCTGAGAAGGAAAGTGAAAGCATATTGTTTACCAATGTCAGAAATATGCTGCCTAATGATTCTGAAACGGCCTTTTGACTGAGCAGTGTGGATCAGAACTAGAAATATGACAGAGGTACCATAAAGAAATTAGAGGCTGTGCCTCTAAAAATTTACCACAAATTTATCTTTATTTTACGACATTTTTACAGAATATCACACAGTATTTTTACCTTTCTAATTGGCTTTGAAAGGAATTTCAGAGTTGTGAGTATGAGACACTGTAGTCTTCAAAAAATATTGTCTAAGGAAGTATTGAAAGTACTCCACCAATGACTACTTTAGCTTCTTAGCTTCATATGAAAGTCAGCTTCCTTCATCCTGAACAATTTGTAACGCACAGGTGTTTCGCTATTTCTTTACTGGATAACCAGTTGTGCCAGACTTCAGCCTAATATTTTCTAAAGGATCTTTTCACTTGCTGCTTGTTGGGAATTATCAGGAAATATGAAGGTAGATGTCTGGTTTTTTTCCTTGTGAGTAACAGCACAACAAAAATGAGGAGACTAACCTTCTTTTCTAAAAGTATACTATATTAATGATCACCAAAACACAGGCTTACTTATATAGCTGGTTAGTCAGATGGGATTTCTTTTTTGCCCAAGTACTATCAGTACCACTATTATTTCTTCTGGGTTATGTATTTTCTCTAGAGAGATGGAAGTCTCCAGGGTCTGAGAAAGTGTGTTAAAGACTGAAGAGAATATTTCAGAGTTACATTACATTAGGTCGGTTGATCTCTTTGCAATATGTGGCACATGTGTAATTCCTTAGTGATATTGATTTCAGACATGCCAAGTGTATCTATTTTCCCATGACACATTTAGTGGGCGTGTGTCTATACACATGCATTTGTGTGCATACATGCATAGGGCAGTTACTTATGTTAGGATGGAGGAGGGAATTAGTAATTCACCATTTAGATGACTGTAAAAGTAAGACTATAAAGTAGTAAACTTCATTTGACACGTCTTGGCTACTGCTTAGATAAATGGTATTAAGCTAGTTTTGTAAAAGCCTAGTGATGATTGAAAACACCATAATGCCAAAATTATGTGCTTTGCATTCTTTTCTTTTTAGAAAAAAATGCTTTTAAGTACTTTATACTGTGTGAATCTGTTGCAATGTTGATCAATCAACAGGTCAATGATATCTAGTAACTATAATGGAGCAGTGGCAGAACTAGATGCAGAGATCCTTCGTTTCTACAAGATGTTACAAAACCCAGCATCCTGTTGAGAATAATGAGGTCTAAACAGGAACTGACTGACTAGGGTATGCCTTTGTTGAAAAGGACAACTGAGCAGAGTTAACCTTCGTTATCAGTTTGTGCAAGAGACCAAATTTTATTTTGTTAAAAACTATGGCAGAAGGTTTAAGGTAATAGCATTTTTTTTAATTGAATAGGGGTTTTATGTAAGAATTATGTTAAGGGATTTAGTATGGCCCTTGAAATTGCTTTATTTATTGAAACTTGATCATCTGTAACAGTTTAAAAATTCACCAGCTGGACTAGAATAAAGCTGATACTGTGCATGTAGTAAGATTTTATTCTGAAGTTTAGGGTTTCATCTTCAAATGCTGCAAATGAGGTGGTGCAGAAAGAATTCAAATTATTTAAGTAGTTTGACACAGTATCTGACACAGTTTAAGGCTAAATACATAAGTCTGTATACAGCAAGGTGTCCTATTTAATTTCTTAAAGTTCAGGTGCTGTTGAAAACATTGCTTCACAGTTGAACTCTGTGATAAAAAGAATCACATTTAAATTATTTTCACATCTCTTCAATTAAAATTAAAAAAACACCCCCCCAAACACACACCGAAAAAAAATCCCAAACCACAAAGTAATAAAGCGAAAAATAAAAAACTGTGTTTTTTATTTGAGTGTGATAAACATTACCAGCACAATGTTGAAAAGTTGTCTCTCTGTGTGTGTATATATATATTCTGATTTTATATTGCCAATATCTATGATTTTCTATTTTTTTCTATATTATTTTAATGTCTTGACTTTTGGAAAGCTAGAGCTTGACCATAGTAAGTGTGTTTTATAAGTGTCATTAAAGAATAATCACACACTTAATACACATAATGGGAAAAGTTTACTCTCAATGTTTTCTCTATTGCCATAAGAAAATTTTATTTAAAAGATCATATGTCAGCAAAGCAACTCAAGTTCTTTGGAACAGGAATGCTTCAGAACTCCAGAATGCTCTGAAGCAGTGCATCAAATTCAATTAGCTTGACCCTACTACATTTTGAAGCTTGCAGGGAAAAAATACTTTTTATTTGCATTAGTATGAAAAATGATGAACTCTGCATTTTTTAAGGTCTAATACATATCAGATGGGTGCCAAAATACATATATATGTAATTATTTATATTGCAATTTTCAAAATAAGGTAAAAAGTAGATTATAAAAGTTTTATTGAAAATTTAAGATTTTTCTCCTGGCAATTAAGAATTCTGAATGAATGCATCCTATTTTTTCTTAAATTTCTTGTATAAATATAAAAGACAAATTCAGAGTGACAACTGAAACAAAACAAAAGAGCTCCAACCTGCAAGTGATTCCTTTCAGTTAGATGCTAGCCTGCCTATTTTTCTTTTAACAGCAATCACATGTGGACATCCTGGGAATCCAGCTCATGGAATGACTAATGGCAGTGAGTTCAATTTAAATGATGTTGTAAATTTTACTTGCAACACTGGATACTTACTTCAGGGTGCTTCTCGAGCACAGTGCCGAAGCAATGGGCAGTGGAGTAGCCCTTTACCAAGCTGCCGAGGTAAGAAAATTTCTCATACATTCTCTGCGCTCTATTGACTCATTTCAGGCATGATCCTTTAACCTGCCTTTAAAATTCTGGTATGTAATTCAGAAACCAGACCTTTATGAACTTAGTGCCACTTTTTTTTGAGTTTTTGCATTTCTGTAATGGAAAACGGAGCTGGGGCTGAGTACTGGGGAAGCCTAGGCTCTTCGGTATTTTACCTCAAAGTTGTCAGATTGCAATCCCTAGCATTCACTTCATACACATATGGAGTGTACTTTGTATCACAAAATTATAGGATATCAGTCAGTCATAGTTGTCTATCTAGCCTGAATTAGGTGCACTAGAATACAGTTTCATTCAATGTTCCATTACTCCTACTAAAACATAGTTATGCAAATGGATAGTCATGCATCAAAACACTATTAGTTCTTCTGTATTTCCTAGCAATACCTGAGAGATGTTCATAACTTCTGTACATATGAAACCTGACTTTTCTCCCCCCCCTCCCCAAATTATAAAATAATATGTTATGATTATATTTTTGTGAGAACCTATCTGAACTTGATTACTAGTATGGTCTGGGTAGAGATGGAGATGTTTGAGAGGTGAGAATGAAGCAAGGGTTTGTGTTATGAAGAAGTTTGTGTATCAAATGAGCATATTGGGAAGAACAAAAAGAAACCATTCAAAAACACAATATAAAGCACTCAGATTTCATTGTATTCTTATCATTTATTTATCCAGATGCTAGAAACGTAATTAAGATTAAAAGGGAAAGTTTATCTATTGTTATTCTTTCCATTTATGGCCACTGTTTTTATTTATTTTCCTCAACCGTTGGCTATCATTGCAGAATATGGCACTAATACAAAACCTGTGGTCTGTTCCATCAATATCTTTATCAGACCAATAATATCTGTTCGTTGGTTTACTATTTTTATGTTGTATGCCCCAAAATAACTTGTACTGATAAGATGTGGATAATACTTAATGATATTGTGAAATGCTTTCTTCTGAATCACTGAGGCAGGAAATTAAGTGAATTGTGTAAGATATATTGAAAAATCTCAAAAGCCTGGAGAAAAGTTTTTGAGATACTGTATATCCTTCAGTGCTCTTTTTTTAAAGGCTCCACAAAGAAACATGCTTAAATGGTTCTCAGCACAAGAAATGCATAGGCCCATTAGAGTGGGTCCAGAGGAGGGCCACAAAAATAATCAGAGGGCTGGAAGACCTCTCCTGTGATGACAGGCAGGAGAGTTGGGGTTGTTCCACCTGGAGAAGAGAGGGCTCTGAGGAGACCTTTTGCAGCCTTCCAGTGCTTGAACAGGCCAAGGGGTAATGCTTTTTAAACTAAAAGAGGGGAGATTTAGACCAGATCTAAGGAAGAAAGGTGGTAGATGCCCCATCCCTGGAAACATTACAGGTCTGGTTGGACAGGGCTCTGAGCAATCTGATCTAGCTGAAGATGTTCCTGCTCACTGCAGGGGGTTTGGACTAGATGACCTTTGAAGGTCCTTTCCATCCCAAACCAGTCTTTGATTCTATGATTCCGATTTAAAAATATTGTTCCTGGTCATATTTCCTTCTCAAAGCTGGAATTGTCTGGGTCCATTTTTAACAGTTCTAACTTCCAAATGTGTAAACAAAACCAACAACAACAACAACAAAAATGCAAAGTCTCTGGAGAGAACCTGATGATTTTGCCTGGTATGGAATATGTAAAGAAATAGAACACAAGATCAAACAATTGGTCGATTGACCAATTAATCTATCTATACATGTATGCATATATAATATATATAAAAAATACGTGTATGCAGTACATATATATATATTACACCTAAAATAGGTTTTTGAGTATTAAATTGAAATTGGCAACACTGGCAAGATTTTTCTTTTGTAACATAATTTGGCAAATCTTTGCTAAGTCATGCATCCTCTGAAAGGGATATCTCACAAGACACTTAGGATGATGAACATTTCAGTTTTGTTGCATGCATTGTATCTCATGCCTGAATGCTGACTAGAAAATTAAGAAGCTAAAAATTACTTTACAAATGTTATAAATTTTTTTTTTAATTCATCTCATCTTCCACTATTCAGAATACAAGTCAGTAATTCTATTGTCCTATCTGATTAGACAGGTCCAAGTTAACTTAATGAAAAGGTCGTTAATAGTAAAGCAGATAAAATAATATCTCCAGGAATGCGATGGTTAGTAAGATTTTCTTGCATATTTTCTTTCACTGGAAAAATGGTCATTTAATTCAACATTACATGTTGAATCAATATAAGTATTATGCTCTTTGTCCTTTGGAACTTGTCTTTAACATGCTAAAGGAAATTGCAGTCAATGAAGTTGTGGAAATAAAAATCATGTAATAAGAAGTTAACTTCAGCTTGGTAGCTTTATTATCTTCACCTGTTGATTTATTTAAAATCATCTTGTATTACCATGTTTGTAAGAATAATAATCTTTGGTGATTAGCTCATCATATTGTTTCAAAGATAGCTGATACAATTTCAAGCTCAGTGTGTGTGGAATTGGATCTTTCACTCTCATTAAACAGTACAGAGATGGTAATTCCCTCAGTCACTATTCTCAGAATTTATTCAAGTGAGTTAAGCAGCATAGCAATATAATTATTGGAATGGAGTAGCAGGAATTAGCAAACTGTTCCTACTTAGGCTTATGTACTTTTTTCCCCTTTATACTGTTCTGGTTTGCTAGACTTTAGTGAACAAACTCCTCTATCTCATCTGTGAGGCATATAAGTAAGGTTTTATTTGTTGAAAATACACACCTTTTTCGTGTATCTTGTGGAGGCAGTCCAGCTCTGCTCTATTTGACTGTCAGAGGCAAAGAGTGCAGTTTTACTGAAGTTCAACACCATTTGCAAACTGAGTTACTCAGCTATTTATATTCAATTTGAATACCTTCATTAAAAGCAAAACAAGTGAAAGAGGAGGAAAAAAAAGGAAATTTATGAAAAATAATACAAAGACTGAGAACATACATAAAAATAAAAACAGAAGAAATAGGAGCCTTACAGTTACTTTAACATTAATTCAGTTGTGTCTCCTGCCTACTCTCATTTTTCTTTTTTAATTTATCATGTGAATTTGGGTTTGTTCTAGGCTAGTTTATGGTCTGAAATCTTGTTTAGGGTAGTTGGTTTTCTGAATGTAGTATTACAGATGCAACTCTGCCAAGATTCAGTCACTTAAGAATGGCAAACTCCTACCAGAATGGAGTGGCCAGGATTTCTCTCAGTTGAGTATCTATAATTTTGTCTGTTCTCATGCAGGTGACTTTTGGCTTTCACTCAGTGCTTCTTCACTTAATTCTTCCCTTCACTTAGTATTTCTTTCTCTATAGCAATAGGTATTTTTCAATTACCATCTTGTGTCTCTTCCATCATAAACTGTCAGGATCCACCTAATCTTGTCACCTACCACTTGTCTGTTGCTTCAGTGTAGCTCTGTATCGCAGAGCATAGAGTTGTTTAGGAACATTAAAATTACATATTACTGAAATCAATGTGGCTTAAGTATTTATATAAGTACAGTTTGTTTGGTATAGGGAATGGATAATTAATTGTTTTGCTACACTGGAAAGTTTGTTAGAGTATGATTTAGGAGAACGTAATCTCAAGTCAAAAGAAGGGGCTCGGTTCTTTTCTGTCTTGTGTATCAGCAAGAATGTTATTTAAACTACAATTGAAACTGTAAGCATTACCCAAATATCACCATGTTTATTATTGGCTGAGAATTTACAAAAATTAAGATGTATAACAAGCAAAGCACCAAAGCTGAGTCTGTGCCTTGGCTGAACACATTAAACTCACAATTAGTGGGAGAAAGAGACTTAGGCAAATACAGAAATGTTGAGGCATGATCAACCTTGAACACCAGACTGACGTATAAAGTGTTTGAAAAAGAGGTCATAAAGTTTGCAGTTGCTCTAAGAAATCCTGCTTTTAGGTTCTGTATAGGAATATACTATCTATAGTAACAATAACTTGTAAATGTATCTCTCCACCAGAAGATACTTTATTGTATAGTCAATACCTACAGTTTAAGCAGATCAGTGTTAGAGTAGTTCCATACCATTGACTACTACATGCATCTCTGAGCAAGAAATCTGGGAGATTTTATTTCAGTTATATGAAATTTTATTGTATTGTTTTGATAATTGGTGTTGTATCTTATTTTAGGTTAGTGTGGTAGGCTGACCTTGCAGTTAGTATGTAGCAGTTTCTCTCTGCTTTCTCCTTCCTTCTTACTTTTTTGCTCTTTGACATGGGTCCTCCACAGGCTAAAGTTCCTTCAGGAACATCTGTTTTCACTGTAGGACCTCCACTGGCTACAGAGAATATCTGCTCCCCCATGCACCACCTCTTCCTTTAACCTCAGTGTTTCCTCTGTTGTTCCTCACTAATATTTTAGCGTCCTTTTCCTCTCTGTTGTGTTTTCTGCCCTTTTCTAAATATTTTTCACAGAACCACAAAATTCCCTCATGAATTCAACTGTGATTTGAGGAGACCCTAGAAGTTGGCATTGTTTAGCCTGGAGAAAAGAAGGCTGAGGGGACTTGTCTAAGGGAAAGTGTATCAAAAGACAGTGAGATTTTCAGTGACCACTGAAAGGACAAGAGATAAAGGGCACAAACAGAAACATAAGATAAAGCTTTTTAACTGTGAGGGTGGTAAAACACCTAAACATATTGCCCAGAGAGGTTGTGGAGTCTCCAGTTTTGTAGGTATTCAAAACCTGACTGCACAAAGTCCTGGGCAAACTCCTTTAGCTATTCCTTCCAAATTCAGCTATTCTATGAGTCTACATTTACCCCATATCCAGGGCTAAACTATAGCAGTTGCTCTATCACCCAAAGACCCCACCCCAGTCAAGAAGGGGTATTGGGAAAAGGAAAGGAAACCCACAGGTTAAAATGAAAATCTATTTAATTAAACAGCCAAACTAATACCAAATGCCAATATAAACTGTATGAAGTTATATTCAGCCCAGCAGATGTACAGTGGTCACAACAAATGGGAAGGCAGTCATCAGGAGAAAGAGGAGAAGCAGAATCAGGAGAACCCCAAGAAGGAGCTTCCGCCAACTTACCCCTCTATAATGACCATGACTTTTATGGTGTGGGAAACACCTGTGAGCCAGCTCAGTTCAGCTGCCCTGGCTGACTCAAAACTGCTGATGGCCTGCAGACCATGGCAGGTTTATGATTAAGTCACAGCAAAACCAGGGTGCTGTGATTCTTTGATTCTGTATAATTTATGACTGAAGATTTTGACAGATGCATTTGGAGAATCTTACTAAGGTGCTATGCGGTGTCTCCAGACCTATTTTTCTGCTGATCCCACTGTTTTAGGCTACTGTAAACAAAAGCAGGCAGGCTGCAAGCTTTTCAGATTAAAACAGACTAAGGTAAGATGGAATCAAATGATGAGACTGTAACCTAGATCAGATGATCTAGGATAACTAGATGGATAACTAAGGTAACTTCTTAACCATCTCTGCATGACTCTCCAGCACTCACAAAATAAAGATACACATAAGTAAAGAGGGTAAAACTATTTTCCTCAAATAAGATGAATGCAGAATGAAAGGAAAAGAAAACTTCAATGAGTAAAACTGATTCTGCACTAAACAGTGTAAGATGTTATCTAAATCCTATGGTTCTGAAACCCTACTGTTTCTAGCCTTCAAGCATTGAAATTTATGCTTAACTTGACACTGTTAAGAACCCTGGTTGAAGTAAAAAGGAAATAGATTTCTTTCATATATTCCTGTGTAAATATTCTGTCTTAAAACGACTAATTGGAATTTTCTAGAAAAAAACATGCCTATATGCTGCTGCTCACAGTGAATTACCAAAGTTTGGTATTACTTCAAAAGGATGAAAAGAGAAGTACAGAGCAGTCTGGTACAAACCTCCATACCAACCAGGCATGTTCCAATGGAAAACTTCTTTGTATGCATCCAGCTAGGTTAATTCTACCTGTATATCCAGGCGAAGGAGTCTTCTCTATTGTAAGCTGCATCCCTATAATCTCATAGCGTAACTACCTTTACATCTTTTTGGTGAAAGCAGGATTTGATATACCATTTAAAATTTTTACTTCAGTAAATACTATATTTTTGGACCAAATAACATAGTTTTGTGATAATTAGGCTTTTTTATTTATATTTTGATATAGTTCATATTAAAGGATGTATCTGCATAGGTCAAAATGACTAGAGATTGTTTTTGCCAAAATGGCTTAAATAAAATAAACCTTGAATTATATTATTTACATGAAATAAGAGGAAAAAAGACTTTATTGAAGAAATAATAAAGTGCACTTCAATGATGAAATCATGCTGAAGTGATAATCTTGCATCCACTATTTACAAAAATCAAAATTCTACCAGCTAAATAGCTTACATCAAATTTACTCTTAATGAATTTATTAGAACTTACCTAATGCAAGTAATAGCACTTCTGGCATATGCCTTTCCTTCTAAAATTGCTTTTTATCTAATGGTGAAAAACGTTTGTATTAATGTTCATTGTTAGTGATGAATTATGGATTTGTGTACAAAGAAAGTAAATCTTCCAGCTCCTTAAATATACTGCTGGGAATGGATTGCTGTTCCTGGCAAACCTGTATGATTTAATTCAACAGGGATTTTACATATGACCTTCCTTTCAAACCTCGGCTGAGTTCAGTTGAGCTAATAATGAACTTGGCTTCACTTCACTGAGACTCTGCATGCAGTAACTACAAAATATAGATCACTGCTTGAAGCTATTGCAGAAGATTATTTTATTTTAATTTATTTTGTTTTGCAACTGATCTATTATATCTGCATGGTAAACCTTTGTATTTTCAGAAAATAAAGCTGGGCAATTCTCAGTCCCTCTTTTGCAATGATATCTTGCTTCTATCTATTGTGTCAGCAGCAGGTTAACTAATAAGTCTCTGGCAGGAAATTTACCAAAGAAATTATGTGGTGGTTTTTGACTGACAAAAATCTATTGCACACAAAAGTTCATATGTTTACATTCTACTGTAGAGCCACAGAGCCCTACAAATTTGAAACAAAGTATTTAAATCTATTTGTATATTCTAAATCACTAAAAGCACTCAAATGCATCACTATAGTATTTACTCTTAATCTGCAATAATGCCATTATTCTGGTAATTTAATAATTATTTAATCTGTTCTGGCAAACAGTTTTGACATGAAAATTAAAACATTTAATCCCTTAAAGTGAACATATCTTTTAATAATGGATTTTGGACATGTCTTCTGAGGTAATATAATAATTTAAACACCTATGTCTTGGAAAAACTCATGTTTCCACTGTTTCTTTCACAAATAAAAGAAATAGCTTGCTGGGACGTTGGGATACTTTGTGAGATAAACCCCCCAACTTCTTTGAGTTATTGAAACAATAATTCCATTTAAAATTTATATTTAATTTTATTTATTTAAGATTTGTAATAGTCTGTTTTGGAATCTTAAGATCATTGAAGAATGATTTTAAAACTGTAATTTGTGAAATAGGACATTTTCATCTCCACATGGACTCTATCTTTGCCTTTAATTATTTGACAACATGTCAGGTAGTCAGTTTACTTGCCTTTAAACTGGAATCAAATGGCATTGGAAAAATTCTGATAGCCAAATCTCTTCTCTTTGTCAAACCTGCCTGAGTAGGACTTCGTACATCATGAATGTGCTAGCCCAGAACTAACTATGAAAATATCAAACCCTAAACCAAATATGTTCAGTCAGGTTTTTTTTCCCTTAGCTGGTTGGAACAGTTTTCTGTTTTGTCTTTGGAAACTCAGAAATCAAATCTTTGCACTTTCTACTATTCAAAATAATCCTTGACCATCAAAATGAGAACCAAATCAGATGGTCTCATCAGGGCTCTGCACTCCTGATTGCACTGGCAGGTCATTTTTCCATGTATTATGCTTGAAGTAAGAGCCGCTGTATTAAACACCACACTTAACCACATCTTCTAGAATGCGAGTATTTGCAAGGAGGTTTTCTTGCCCTGATTTCTTTGCTTTGGCATTGGGTAAACTGTCCTATCACTTGCTGTCAGTTTACAAGTCAGTGTCAGATTCATAATCTATCTCAGGAAAACTGTATATCCTTTGCTGCTGTTCTGGTGAGAATCCATTATATATTCTTACAAATGAGACTTAAGAACTTTTCTACTGTTAAAAACATGTTTCTTAGAAACAGAACTGTTGTACTAGGAATATCTGTTTGGCGAAGTTGCATAGATTTGAGCTAGCTCAAATTCTCTGATACCTTCTGTGTCACTAAGTCCGGGCTATTTGTTATTACTAATGAATTCGGGTTTCTCCTTGTTCATTTATCCTGGTTTTGCACTGAATTTCTTATCTGAAAGTTTTTCTTTCCTTGTTTCATAACTGATGGATTCATGAACAGCTCAAAGAGATTTCCTGTCATAACAAGAAACTGGTATCTACAAGGAACTGTCAATTTTGTTGTGTTTTCATTAGTGGGTATATCATTTGCATCAGTGGTAATATGTTCCACTCCTTCACTGACAAGAAAAATAACCATTCTGATGACAGTTGATAGAAGGGTGGCAGAGATTGAGAGTGATGATGAATTCTCATCCAAAGATAAAGCAGCTCTGAATTTAAACAGTTTTCCATCTATGGTGGTATCAAGGATTCATAGAAGCTGAGAAAATTTTGAGTTTCATTCAGTTTTGTTTTTCTTAAACCAGAGCCTTTGCCAAGACTTTTGCATACTTTGAATATTAGCTGTACCTAATCTGTTCATGTTGATAGTATGTTGATATCATTCAGAAGGATATTTAGAGCTTTAGGTGCCATGGGAGATGCCGTACAGCATCTGAGATATTTACCTGAAACTGGCAGAGATGCCGCAAGACTTAAAATTACTCCTCTCTGGAGTGACACCTGCTTGGGCATCAGTCAAAGACATCTCAAAAGGCAGTACATCTTTTAGGGCAAGTGAATGGAGTTCCTCTCCCGTGTGAAAACTAATGCTCTGGCTAAGAAAAATATGAAGAGAAGGACTTTAAGATACGAGTTTGTACTATTATACCAAAACTTATGTGTTGATACTTGTACATAAATGCCCACAAGTGAATTTACATATAGACAACACATAGAGATAATGACGGCAAGTAAGTATTTATCTTTCTGATCGATCTGCTGGTGTAACACCTGGGTTCATGCTGGGGATGGAATAGGAAGAAGAGATTTCATACATGTAAAAGAGACAAATACATGGTTTTTAGATTAGTTAATCTGATGTTTAAAAAACTTGTTTTTTAAAGTCGGACCAGCTCAGCTCAAAGCTTTAAAAATAACTGTAAGTTCATGGAATTTCTTTTACCGTACTTCTCACTCTATTTTTATTTTAGTATAGACTTAGCTAGTTAGTTATCAGAGCACTCCAGTAGAAATTTTCCAGTAGAAAGCATAATAAAGATTGCATTTTTTGTAACAATGAAACAATATTTGACATGTTTATATCATAGCATATATTTTGGAATGCAATTAAAGGTGATGTGTGTCTTATCTTTTCACAAGAAAACAAACATGAACTGTATACTTCATTGAATCTACTAACCTAACTAAGGTATTGTTTATTCCAGGATATTATTTAGCAAATTATTAGTTTTAATTTGCACTCTTACCAGTAACAAGTGACTCCGAAAGTAATGCCTTCAAGTTTCTGTGGAAACTGCAACAGATACAAAGAGTAAAATAACACTATGGGATAGAGCAAATTCTCAGCTACAAAACACTGTTTTTTGACACAGTCCCCACCACGGGCTGTGCATTTTGGCCAGCGATGAACAAAAGCCTACGTGCCATGAGCATTTAAAAATCTGCACCAGAGGAGGGGACCCACCATCACTGTCACTACTGCTGGAATGTGCCACCAACCACCTCGCTGTGCTGACACCCGCTGCTTGGTCTCCGTAAACATTCAGCAGCGTTGGTAAATGTCAATGGTACCATTTTGTCCTCATGGAGGAATTCAGTGACACTCCTTTGCTTCGCATATACTCCCATGTTAGAGGCCATGTTGTCAGACTGTGCCTCTGCTGCCGTCTGTCACCAGCAACAAAATGAAATGGAATATTGGTGGGAAGGTTCACCCTCTGCTACCACAGCGCCAACACCCACCTCTGATGTCGTGGGCCAACATCATGAAATAGGAGGCATTACTTTTGGAGTAGCCCTTATATTTATACTGCATTAATTACTGTGAAAATTTCCTTACTCTAGGTTCATCAGAAATGTGATATCAGGACCTTAGATTTTGGATAGGTTTTAATAGTGTATGTGAACCACAAAGCACTCTGCTTCCCAAAAAATACTTTAGTTTTATGGTTTATATGATCATAATTTCTACAAAAATCACTCTCCAGCTGGCCGCTATTGAAAGAATGGCAATTAAAAATCAGACTCCTATTTGAGACTTTTGCAAACTGAAGTTGTAAGTTAAGTAGATTTTTTGTTGGTTTTTTTTTCCTTAACTTCACTACAAAGTTGTCATTTTCTATATTGTTGACTTTGCACTGAACTCTACTAAAAATCCATAGACTGGCAATTTTGTGGTTGTGCTTCCACAAGCAGTGCCTGCTCTTTTTGTAGACGGTGTTTCTTAGAATTTGTGATAAAGTCAGCATGAATACTCTTCTCTTATTCACTCTGAGTGCCAGTTCTTATACGTGTTTTAGACACCAACTTTAATGAAATCATTTTCAAATAACAAAGTTTAAAGACATTGTTGATTGGATATGAATGTTTAAAAGAGAACCTTACCATTGTTTCTGTCAAAGAAAAAACAAAAGAGAAAGAGAGAAAGAGAACAAGAAATGAAATACTGTTTATTATGTACTTTTTTTGATGATCATTCAACTTTTTGACAGAAATCTGCCTCTCTCTGACATGTATTTTCCATTTCTTTATCCTCAAGGGTTTGACTTTACTTAGTGTGAGGTTCCAAAGTTGTCAGGGCATACTTGAAGCATTGTCCTCTTTTCCTCAACAGACTAAATCAAGAGTGCCAGAACTCATTTCCGTGTAACCCTTGACAGCTGTCATTGAGAGAAAGCAATCTCTGTCTACTCTTACCGTGATTTACAAAGGAGTCCCCAGGGTGAAAGGCAATCAGGGAAACTACTACCTTAGCTCTGTATGCTGGCCAACTCAAATTTTTTTCTAAAGTACTCCTTACTGCAGCCCTTCTTAGAAACATCACACTTCTATATATATGTATATGTTTTTAAAGTTTAATAGCTGATGGTAAATGGTACTGCACCATAATTTTGTTTACTTTTTAAATTGAGAGACAGTATTCCCTTGCATATCATTTGAAAGGTCCTCACGTATGCCTTTGTTGCACAGAGCACATGCTGAGATTATGCATTCAATGACTATTCTGTATTTTATTCACCACTGAGTTGTCTAAACAGATATACTACTGGTATAAGAAACAGAATACTCTGTCACACAGACAAATTGATACTTCGGGGCTGTAATATTTTCCTTGAACATTGCGTGTTTCTGGTTTGCATGGAGAACTAAGTTTTTCTATTCTCCCTGTTATGTTTCAAAGATAGTTCAGTTAGAATTGGTTTTGACCAGCTTTAGGGCAGGATAGCTTCATGAAACAAAATTCTCTCTTCAGATTTCTAATACGGGTTCTTCAGAAGCTGACTTGGCAGGCTTAAACCAAAATTTTAACTTTAAACAATTATGTTTTATTTTATTTTAATAATCTCAACTGTACTAAAAAAGGGACAGTTGTGAATGCTTGTTAAAA
>NW_010420336.1:46134-53377 GCF_000710305.1 Buceros rhinoceros silvestris
CCTAGGGAAGACTTGAGTAATCCATAGGATGGGAAGGATTTTTGAAAATAATTGTGTTCATGAATGTGCAAATCCCTTCAATAAATGTGAGAATTTTGCAATATGCTTCAGATTTTTTGTCTGTTTCAGTAGAATATTCTGATATTAAAATTAGAAGATTTTGTCCAGATAGTTTTAATGTTCTATTTCAACCAAACCAGTATATTTGAGTGCAATAACAATGATTTTCACTAAATTTGAATAAAAAAACAATTTTTGCTTTTTCTTTTGAACAAATTCTAAAATGCCATTTCACGTTTTATTTTGCTGCTTTTTACTTTTACAGTATTTTTCTCTATGCAGTACTTCACTGTTTGTTTTAAATAAAACAGTTTATTACTTTGATCTAAAAATAAAATAAGCAGAGTACTTTCCAATATTTTGGAGTTCTCACAACTCCCAAATGAGATTGATAGTCCATGAAGTCATGGCAGGTTGTCTGCATTTTTGCTCTGGAAGGCCTTTTTTTTTTTTCTCTTCCCAGAGGCTTTTGTTAGTATCCTCCCCATTGCAGGAAAACAGTGTATCAGGGCATCTGCTGCAATTCTGTCCTTCATTCAGAACTTCAGGCAAAGCATAACTTTTCTCCCTGCAGCAGCCCCATCTTGGAGGCACTGTGTGAACGCAGCAAGCAGTGTTCTTCATAGTAAAGCAATTGTATTCATTCTGTCTTCATGTAGACTCTCAAGAAAATATTGCAATGACTTTTTAAAATGGTGGTGGTAGACAAGCTCTGACTTAGCATGTGATAAACATAAAGTCTAAGCTCTTAATCCTTCTAAAGATTATCAGTGACTTTTAAAGACTGTCCCGTGTTCTGGAGGTGGGTAGTCTTTATGGCTCCTGTTCACATTTTGTGGTTTCAAGAACAGAAATTAAGATTTATTTTTATGGTCAAAAAAAGGTTTGAACAGATTTGATTGATTCCAGAAACAGCTCCTAGGACTGTTTGGTTTATCCTGTAACTGTTTAATGTAAAAAAATATGGAAAGATTCTGTGTATCGGCTAATTTGTAAACCAAGTTTATATTTTCTTATCAAAGGAAAACTGTCCAAAAGTTTGAAGCATGAAACTAAGGAAAAGCTCAGATATAGAGACAGTATTTTGATCCAAAGTTATTGAACAAGCATAATAACGCTACCGTGCTCTCTTACCCAAGCTGAAAGGAAGGTGTAGAATTAAGTTCCTTGATACCTAAGAGTAGTGAAAGGCAAAAGAAGTGTAATGTTGCTCTTGTGGATTGACATACTGGAAACTGATAACCCTCATTTAACGGGAGTTAGATTGCATGTCCGTGTCCATAAATTCAGGCAGACTTGAAACAGTATTGTAGATCACCAAAACAACACCTATACACTGCTCAATGCATACATAAAATATTTTTTAAAATTGAAAGAACTGATAATATTTAACAGTTATAGTTAGTGCTTTTAAACACTGGAAGCACAACAGAGTAACCTCCAATCCTGTGAGGGTGAGTCAAAGCTCTGTCTTGTATTCATCGTCATCTTAGCTAGCTGAACAGTATAGGACCCATCTTTCTAATAAAGAACATAAATTCAGACCTCTGTTTTAAAGCTCTTATTTAGGCAATTGCCATTATCTTATTTTGACTAGTTTTGAGGAATAAGAATAAAACTTTTTTTTTAAGGCAGCTAAATCCTTTAAGTAGCTTTGTGAATTATTTAAAATTTAAACAACAAAAGAATTTGCTTGACCAAAATTAATGGTTTTAGTGGTGTTTTATCATCTTACCTGAGCAAAATCAAACCAGAAAAAAAAAAATTTGGAGAAAAGAAAAAGTTGGAAATATCGTTAATCTGAACAATTATATTTTCAAGCATTCATGACAAAAAGAGTTAAACCAAGGATAGATCACCAATGCCACCTATGCTTCCTTGTGGCTTTCAATGCAAAAGCTTATGGATGAAACATTTTGAAAGTACTGCATGTAATTCCAGGAACTGTATAATTTTTCTTCAAATACATTTTTTTCAGTCTTCATATTTACTCACCTCTTCTGTGCTAGCTTTCGTGTAGAAGCAAAGCGATTGGAAATTAATGAAATGAAGTTGAAAATAAATGTGGAACATTTTTCATTTTAATGGCTTCATAAGCACTATTGTAACATGTTTTCATTGATTCAGAACAATCATGTTATTTTTGCTGTGGTACTATAAGTAAAACCTTTTGTACTTAATATCTAGAGCCCTAGAAAGAAGAAAAAGGACAAGAAAATTCAAGCTTAGACAAAACAAAAACAAAACCCAAAATCCCACCAGAAAAAAAACCTAAAAATATAAATTGCACAGAGGAAGATTCTTGCAAAAGAAATCTTGAGATTGCAAGAAACTAAGTTAGGTAGACAAACAATACACATCTTGTCCTATAGCTTAGAAAAAAACCTAGTAATAGGTATTCACATGCAAATTTCCTCTAGTTTTGTGGTTTTATTAATAGAATCTCACTGTAAAAGTATATGTACTGTTTAAGATGCACGTGCTGAGTTAAAACAGATGTGATAATATTAAATGCAAGCCACTAAAAATGCAGCTGTACTGTGGATCTATGTGAGTAGAACAAGGAGTCCTAGTTACACCAGGATAAAATTTCTAATACAGAAATATGATTGATAAATTGATATTCATTTGCCTTTGAATTATTACAGTTTTTTGGTTGTTGGTGGTGGTTTGGTTTTTTTTTATTCCAGAGGATTTTTACAGTCCTAAAAGACAATTAACTTCCATACTTTTTTACTTGTATAGAAATTACTTAAAGAAAGAACTATTCTTGCTGCAAGATCATTGCAAAATTAGAATCTTAGAATGCTTTGAGTTGGAAGGGACCTTCAAAGATCATCTAGTCCAAACCTCCTTCAGTGAGTAGGGACATCTTCAACTAGATTGGGTTGTTCAGAGCCCCATCCAACCTGACCTTGAATGTTTCAGGGATGGGGCGTCTACCACCTCACTGGGCAATCTGTGCCAGTGGTTCACCACCCTCATTGTAAAGCATTTCTTCCTTTTATCTAGTCTAAATCTCCCCTCTTTTAGTTTAAAAATCGTTACCCTTGTCCTGTTGAAACAGGCCTTTCTGAAAAGATTATCCCCATCCTGCTTCTAAGCTCCCTGTAAGCACTGGAAGGCTGCAACAAGGTCTCAGAGCCTTCTCTTCTCCAGGCTGAACAACCCCAACACTCCCAGTCTGACCTCACAGGAGAGGTATTCATTCCTCTGATCATTTTTGTTGCCCTCCTCTGGACCTTGTCTAACATAGGTAAATATCAGTAGAATGGAAGTGTTATTCTGCTGTAGGTTTTTTAATTTTTATTTTGCTGTACTTTTCAGTATGCAATTTCACTGCAAAGTGGTGTACTGATTAGAGCATGGAGAAGATCTGAGTTAAGTTCTGCACCAGTAGGAGTATTCCATACAGCCTTGGATATCAGTTTGTGATATGATGGGTCACAATATTGATATTGTGTTACTGTGAAGTTGGGGATCTCTGTAAATATATCTCTATTTTTTAATCAAATTGCACCTCATCATGGGAACTTAAATGTCTCTACTAATTAAGAAGGTTCTCCAAGAAGTTTTTAATTTGAACAAAGTAGCACATCCACAGAATTCTTCGAAGTATAGCTCAAGGGTTAGCATGCGCAACAGAACCGTGCCTGCTGAGCTGTTCAAAGAAATTCACCTGAACCTGGAGGGTAGCAAAACACAACAGCATAAACATGGACACTGTCTATAGGTCTCATGCCAGAGAATGAGTGCTGGTGTCATTGTTTACTTCATATTAATACAGATGTGGATTAAAATGTTAAGGAAAGTGTATACATATGCAGAGATTGAGTTCAAGGATATGTTTGTACAAGGCAGCCTACAACTCTGCAGAGGATGCAGGCTAGTTCCAAAAGCAGAAACTTTACAGCAGCATCTACACTGCACACAGCATGTCTAATTACACAAAAAACAGGGCTAATTGGGATGCAGTGTGCATTGCTTGTGGGAGCTGTGCTAGTTTCTGTTGCAAAGAATACAGACAAGAAAGAATACACTGTGAATAGGCATATGAGCTCACTCAGATCTAGCTTAATGTTTTGGTAGGGCTTCATGTCAGTGGGACATATATTTTACAAACTTTCACTTGTATCTCTGTTTTACAGTGATACTTACATTGCCAGTGAAAGAGTAAGATTTATCTGTCATTATCTGTAATAATGGAAATGTAATGTAAAAAGAATAAAGCATTTTCTCTTGATAGAACTCTTATATGGAGATCTGCAGAAGCAGGAATTTTCAAGTTCTTTATAGTAGGCACAGGGACACACACTTCTGCGTCCAAATCTTTCATGAATTCCAAAGGGCAGAGAGATTTTAGGATTTTGCATTTTTCCCTCTTTCATGGGACAAAAAAAAAAAAAAAAGTCAGGAGGTGAAAATGTATCTGCTTCTGTCAATGAAATACCAGTGTAAACACATATTTATTTAAGCTCCACATACCTGATTTATGTATAGCATTTATAAGGCTATAACAATAAGTTTAAATAAATTTAGTAGTATGAAATATTAGCTAATCTGTTTTAACGTAAGCTAAATGTAACTTCTCTGGTGAATTATTTCCTAGGATTCATCATAAAAGAGAATGGGAATAGTTTCAATTAGAAGATTTTAGCTTTAACTACTCCTCAGGAAAAACAAAGCAGGTCTCTTCCATTAATCATGTCTCTTCATCAGTCTAGATAATACCTTAGTAGTGTTTTATGTACAGTGTTGTAATACCTAATGTTTTTTAAATGTATTTTGCTTTCCTGTGTAATTTTTTCTTCAGTGGTTTTAATAACATTCAGTATACGGCAAATAGGTTTGCTTCATGCCAAAGAGTGTTCACCCTTTTCCCTCACCTCCAAATACTACTTCTAAAATATTTTTATTTAAGGAAAAGATTTTATTTGTATGGGAACTTCTTTAGATCTAGGTGTATGCTTGTCAGACTCCGTAGCCATATTTAAATAATGAAATTTTAATACTTTTAAGATTGTGCCTTTAAAAGAGATAGAGAAATAAACTAATTCTAATTGGCTTTGACACAAAATTAAATTTCAGGTTGTTAATATTTCTTTAAAATTCTGATACTTTTTGGAATATTCAATGAAATAGTCTGAATTTCAATGAATTAACATCTGCAAAAGCTGATTTGTTCTATTGTGTTAGCTAATCATTAAATTGAATTATATGTAGGATAAATCTTAGCCTTTTGAAAAAAAAAAAAATTATTCCAGAGTAAAAACCAGTGTGTTAGTGATTCCGTATGTGTTACCTCTAAAAGGGTAATACTGTCTGACATTCCTCTTCATTGGTTTCCTTTTAATGAAAATTAATTTGAACCAGATTATATACCTGAGATACTAATAATATTATACTTCTTTTAAAATTTATACTGTTATGTTTAGAGTAAAGACAGAGGGGGGGTGGTGGAAGCATTTATAACTTAAGGTTTGAAATTAATAGACAGCAAAACTGGGAGTTTGCAATGGAGACCTCAATGTCTCATCTTAATCTTCTATCAACAATCCATCATGTTCACTGCAGGGTATAAAATGAATGATTGGGGAGGGTGGATTTACCTTATATAAAAACTAAACAGTCACGACAAAACCCATATTTTTTTTAGGTTTTTAATTGCTATCTGGAAAATAATGGTTTTTTTGTGATTACCCTCACTACCACTCTACTATCAAATAATTGATTCTTTCACCATCTTCTTCCTGTTCTATACATTAACACCAGAAAGTACTCCTGTTAATGTTGGAAGCAATTCTTCTCATTACAGGAAATTAAAAAAGAAAATGTTAAAATGTTATTTAAGCTATTTTAAACTGGTTTGAATTTAATTTGGCTTCATTCACATAAAAAATACATAGTAGACCAAACTAAGCCTGTCAAGAGAATGATAAAAAATTCCTCCAGTTTCTTTTTTGTCTTTGAATCACTTGTATGGCCAAGACTGTTACAAGGCCTGGATTTAAACTGCAGTAATACTTTTAAAGCAAAACTATTTAGAGACTTAGTTGGGAGTCAACATACCTGATTTTTATGTCAAATAAAACCCACAAATGATATGAAATGCACGATGGTCATAAGCTGTTAGTGAAATAACAAAAAAAAAAATCATCAATAGGTTTTATTTATGACATTGCTATTATGCATCAGTGTTGAACACTGTTTGTCTTACAGTGGTGAATTGTTCTGATCCTGGCTTTGTGGAAAATGCAGTTCGGCATGGACAGCAGAATTATCTTGAGAGTTTCAAATATGGAACAAGTGTGGCATATCATTGCAAGAAGGGCTTTTATCTGTTGGGCTCATCTGCTTTGACCTGTAAAGCTAATGGTTTATGGGATAGATCACTACCAAAGTGTTTGTGTAAGTATTCATTCAGTTGGATTAACATTAAAGAGTGGTGCATGATTTTTAGTCATGATAGACAGAAAAAAGTGTAGCCGTCTATTGAGGAATAAAATTGGAATTTTTTGTGCTTGCTTTCTACTTTCTGCTGTGTGTCTAATGTCCACATGACCCAAGCAGACTAGTTCTGATTTTTCAATCTACGTTTTCAATATCTGTCAGTAAAAGCTGTAATCAAAAATCTGTGTTTATTCACATTTAATAAATAAATAACATTAATAAAATAAGCAAAATACATTTTAAGTACAAAATAGGTGCATAGAATTGTTCATTTGGCAAGAATATTTTACTTATGCAAACATGTGACTCACTTTTTGTATCTTAGAAAAACAATTACGATAGTCTGTGGCCCAGTTCTGTTGGTGAACTCTTCATACTTCCAGGACTGGGGTTTCAGTGTGCAGAGACACTCCTTAGACAAGGGCCAGAAGAGGATGTGGAATCTAAATCACCTGGAATAGCTACTCACCTTTCCACATCAAGTGTTATGGAAGTTTGATAACTTTTACATGGCTTTCTGGTTTTAGGCAGATCTTGAGGAAATTTGTAGGTGTCCATCCCTCAGAATAGAAATTCCTGACCTTGTTCTGGGGACTACTGATCGAGGCTATGGGAACTTTCAAATGAGCTTGGGAGGTACCTACATTTCTTGATTAGCTGCTCCTAATTTGCTGATGATGGACTGGAACACTATCTGAACCCTAAATAACACCAGGACAGATTTAACACTCTT
>NW_010420336.1:53463-96841 GCF_000710305.1 Buceros rhinoceros silvestris
TTCCCCTAAGAAAAACTCCATGAAACAAATAGAGCTCTTTCTATGAGGAAGATCTATTCATGGATGAAGTCATTCTGGTCTTTTCATGTACAATGAGAGAAATGTAATTTTCAAAGGTTATCAGGGATAACCTTTTCTAGGATAAGATTGCTTTTGGTGATATGGCAAAGTGTTTGGAAATGCAGGTGAGATAAATTTTGAACCCAAGGTGGACAAAGTGTTCACCATGAACAGTTCTAGTTTAAGAGTAAAAAAACAGAAACACATTGCTCTTCTATATGTGAGGCAGCACCTATGAGTGTCATTGCTTAAAATTGGATGCTTCTTTTCTTCATAAACAGAGAATATTTCACACTGCTTGCTACAAAATATTTTTCAGCCACATTAAGGTGACCTACTTATGATCTTCTTCCAAAAACTCTGATCACCTTCTGCGGTTCCTTACAGAATTGTGGCAGGACTAGCATTTGCATATTACTAAAGCAAGTTAAGATGACTAATCTGGCTGAAAACTAAACACTGGGGTTTTTTTCTGTGGGAGTACTGTTCAGCCAGATTAGTGTTGTGTTTTGGTTTGCCATTTGCTTCAAGAACACTTAAGCCAGCCCCAGGAAAGCAAGAGAAGCATACATACAGCAGTGAAAGAGCAGTGGTCAGGATCATGCCTTATGGCAGAAAGCCACTGTGCAATCAGTTTGGCATTATCATGGGACTCAGTATAGCAGAAAGAATTTTGAAGTCCATCAGGAGTAATAGTCATCAGAATAACAGCTTGTTTTTTTTTCCTAAAAATAGATTTGACCCATAGATCATTCAGTCAAGTAACTCATATAGCTGCTCAAGTATAATTGCTCTGCCTAAGTGTTGTCTAAGTCATTTGACAGTTTACTAAGGTTGTGTAAAATTTATTTTCTTTGGTTTTTCTTTCTCTACTGGATGACCTAAGTTTTACACAAGAAGCATTCAGAATTTGATTTCCAATTCACCTTAAGATGACTTATGTTTCCTCATATAACAGATCTGAACTACTTGTTTGAACAGTACTACTGTAATAAAACTCTTTATCTGAATTTTTTCTCAAACAAAATGTAGACATTAACTTTAAGCATAAATATGATTCATAATTTATTAAAATTAACAATAATCTATCTTCTTATTGTTCTCTCTAGTGCAGCACATTAATAATACTACAGATTAAGTTTTTAAATTTCTCTATACTGCCTAAACTTCATCTCGTTATTTTACAGATGTGATAAAGCTACTTACCATTATCATATCTGTAATATATAAGCATATTGCAACATTAACCTTTTTTTTTTTTTACCTCTTTCCCAACCTTCACAGAAATAATGTGTTATTTGTAGGGAAGGACAGGGAATGGAAATGAATGAGGAAAGAGAGCTCTGTGCATTTTCAGGGAAAAGCTAAAAGCTAAACTGGACAGGTTAATTTTACACGTAGTTTAATGTTTAATCTTACAAATGACTAGTAAATCATGTATAGCAACAGCAAAAAATGTAGATATGAAGTTGAAATACAGACACAAGTTTATGTTGTGTAGAACCAGCTTCATATTTAAAGGTTATAACAGGTTTTTTCTGTGCCATGAATATGTAACATTGTGCTCTTTCCTCTGTTAGCCATTTCTTGTGGACATCCCGGGGTACCTGCCAATGCAATTCTTTCAGGAGACAAATTTACATATGGTTCCATAATTCACTATTCTTGCACAGCCGGTCGAAGGCTCATAGGAAATTCTACTAGGGAGTGCCAAGAAGATAGCCACTGGAGTGGGACTCTGCCTCACTGTTCAGGTACTTGTACCAATCATCCTCTGAATGTCATCTTGTAATTACATGAATAATGCTATTTTCAAGCAATTTTAAAATACAGTCAGATATATTTGTTTTGTTTCTTTTCCAAGCATATTTTAATTTCACCAATAGCCACTCAGCTGAATTATAGCCAGTTATTGAAATATTCTCATATATTGTCTCATTCACGTTGTCATTATTTTGTAATTTTGCTCCTTAGCTAGATGATATAGTTGTATACTGTATCAGTATATAGAAGCCACAAAACACTATTTAAAGCATGCTTAAAAAGGATGCATGTATTAAATTTTATTTTATGAAGACTGTTTTGTGCAAACAAAGGTTGCCACGTAGGAAAATATTGATCAAAAACAGCAAAGACATTAGATGCTAAACTCCATACATGATGGGCCTCTTTTCACTTACAAAATATTCTTTATTAGTGTCACAATGTGCAAATAACATAAACCTCTGTAACGTTCTTGGTGCTGTCTGGAAGTACAGGAAAATTCTTTTCTCCTCCAGACTAACTATGCAAATTTAGAAGAAGCCTTAAAACATTACACAGTTTTGCTGAAGTCAAGAACTCAGACAAGTATTGGCTACTAAGGACATCCACAGTGCATTAATAAGTTTTGTAGGGGAAACAAGTCTACACACTTCGGTATATAAAAAACCAAATACCTGACAGCTTTAAGAAAATTTCCTAATGAAAAAAAATTTCCATAATTACAAATTATAAAAATCCTCTTATAACTTCCCTTAAGCTTTTGGACATGTCCACTGTTGGCTTGATCGGACCCAAAGTGGTTCAGTTCAGATTTGACCTAATTTAAATAGGTGGAAGTTATTTAAATTCTGTACTTTGCAGAAGTTCTTAATAAGTGTTCATTGAAAATAGTCCACTCATAAGCTGATTCTGCAAAGATGCTAAGCAGGATTTGAAGCACTGAGGAAAGCAGGTGAATTTAAATCACTAATGCTTCTTTAATATTCTCTGCTGCTCAAGGAGGAAAGTAGTTACTTAGAGTCTTCTCACACCAATAGATCTCGCTTCCTTCGAGGTCTCTATGCCTAGACCTGAAAGGAGTCCCTGCAGGACAATAATACAGATAATTTGACATAGAATTGGCTTTTTCTTGCTTATCGTAAGCCCACATTTATGTAACATACACCTTGTCTTATCCAGTATAAAATGCCAGATCTGAGATTGCACTGATGGTCAGAGCCATCCAGTGATATTACCCAGCATTTCCTACCACAAGGGAAACTCTCATGCTGGTGGAAAGAAATTATAATTGCTAATAATCGAGAGTCTTCAGATATCGGTCATAAATATTATAATATTTTTATAGCTCATAGATTTTTAAAACATTAAAGACCACTGCAGTCATCTCTTATGATATGAAAAATATGTGTTGTGTAACTAAAATATTATTGCTGATGCAGAATTAATTTTCCAAGTTTGAACATGATGTGACACCATCTTGGGAGCAAGGTGATTCCCTAGGAAAATGATAAACCTATCTCTGTTAACTCAACTAAAAAACAACCAAAACCTCCCAAACAATCAGACAAAAAAGCCCTATAGGGTTTATGTCTCATTCGTCTAAAATATCTACAATTATAAAAATAGTTACACTTTCCTTGTTGGGTATTCAGGAAATTGCTCCATTTGGGAAAAAAAAAGGAATAATTTATATTCATAATGTCAGTGAAGAATGATTGTGCCCAGGATAACTGAGACAGCTAATTGGTCTTATACTTAAGGGATATGAAAAATGGTCCCAATATAACACTAGAAACCTGCATGGTTTCTGCATGGGGTTTATTTCTTTATTATATATTAATATATATTTGACTGTATGATGGTATAAATATGATCTCAGGGTCTGTGGTCACTTGGGACCCGTTCAAGTCATGGATACTTGTATCTTATGAGTTAAGTGATAGTTGAGATTTTTTGTTTAAGATGACTTACACTAATTTTTCAGTAATGGATATGTAGTCTTCTACATTGCTAAATAAAAAAGGGTCCAGACCTTCATAATACTATAACTACCTTTGTCTATACTCCTTCACTGTAAACTTGCAGGGCTCCAGTTTAAACTTCTTTTAAGGCAAAACCAGATGTGTCCAGAAAAAAATGAATTGGTCATTTATCTGGAATAATTCCTTCATCAAAGTCCCAAAGCAAAGTGAAACATCATCATAATTTTAGAATCATAGAACCTTCTGCCCTGAACAATTTCTGCAGTCTTTGCATTCACAGGTCAAAGTATGTGCCACCTATCTGTTTCGTGCTGTAAATATGCCACAGTGGTAGCCTGAATAGCAGCCCTCATGTTATTTCACACATTTTAAGCAAACAAAAATGTCTGTGAGATAGTAATGTCTTGGAGTGAAGGGAAACAGATGGCATCCAGAGACCACATCTGGACTACTGATTGAAGAGTGCCGGGGCATAAGTCATGGATAATAGTACTCAGTCACCGAGACCATTATACTCTTAGAATTATCCCCAAAATGGTTTTCACCCATCCCAACCAGCACTCCACCAAACAATCCACAAATACTTTACATGTTCGAGTGTGCTGCAGATCATTCTCAATAGCCTCTTTTTATGCAGCCGCCCTGTTTTGGATAGTGAGTTTAACAGTATAGCTGTGGACAAAATATACCAGCTGGCTTCAAGACACTCACACTGTTTAAAAGCATATATTTAGACAAAGAAATCTAGGTCCAAATTCTGTAAGGCAGGGTGACAAGGACAATCTGTTCTAGAAGAAACTGGTACTGAACAAAGAGGATGCAACTGAAGCCAGGAAGTTAGCCTTAAATTCAGAAACTGTCATGGTCTCCTTTTACAGGAAGCATGATTGTATCCCAAGTATTTGTCTCAAACTTGCTCTACTGAAAACATAATTATACTTACTGACTTTAGAAAATGTTCCTTTCTAAGAAAAAGTTAGAGTTTTCTCAACATTTTTCTATTGTTCAAGCTTCATTGGTCATCTGCCTGTAATGAAAGACCCATGTAAGAAGATTCAGATTTCAACCTATGGAATTATTTATGCATATTTTGAAAAAAATCCCAAACCATAGTTTTAGTAGAAATTCAGTCCAGACATATAATTTAAAAATGGAGAACGAAGAATAATGTTGCTCTGAACTAGAATTTAGACACAGGAATTTGAGATAAAATTTTATGTCAAAATTTATAATAAATTGTTGATGCTGAGACCATACTTCCTTGATCATCTTGGGTAGCACTTCCTGTAGCAGCCACCTTATCTGATAAGGCAGTTGACTGCTTCAGGAGACCTGTGGGGACACATTTGAGAGGTATGTTTTTGAGCACCTTCTCTCTCTTCTAAAATTTTAACCAGTACTTGCATAAGAGTTTAAAAGATAGAGAAAATTATGCTGTGTCCCTTCCATTCTTGTCAGGCAGAGAGGGCCAGGTACAATTTAGTCTTTTCTAAGAATATATGTATTTCAAATATATTTTTTAAGAAACTTGAATATTATTTACTTTACTCTTGCTGTTGTTATTACTAGCAGAGAACTTGATTAATGATATACAATGTGCAGAAGACACACACAAAAAAAAAGTGTGTCAAAAAGAGAGCAAATTTGTTGAATGGGCAAAAAATGTTGAATACCTCCTGTGTTCATAATTACCTTTTGTTTATATCACATTCTATGTTTAGGTCCATATGGGTCTGAAAAAATAGGTGTGATAAAAAGTCATGTTATTTTCATCTTCGGCTTTGGTTTAGTGCCATCACACTGGAAGAAAAGTGATTTTAACAGAACAGGGATTATAACAGAAACAATGCAGTGACTGATACTATTCACAAGAGATTATCTTCACTACCACTGTACTTGAACATAACATCTCTGCCAATAATTCTGCTGTGTTTGGTTTAACAGGGAATAATCCTGGCTACTGCGATGATCCAGGAGTACCAGCTCATGGATCTAGACTAGGAGATGAGTTCAAAATAAAAAGTCTGCTACGTTTCTCATGTGAAATGGGTTATCAGCTGAGAGGATCTGCAGAACGAACATGCCTGCTTAATGGCTCCTGGTCAGGTACACAGCCTGTGTGTGAAGGTAGGTATTGATACAATCAGCATTTGTTATTCCATTGAGTGAAATTTAGTAATAACATTTTATTCTTTAGTTAAAAAGATATTCTATGCCAGAAGTATATTTTAATATTGCTTTGCAGAATTTTGATATATGAGAGTTTGGATGCAGTTCATATTTTGCTTGAAAACTTAAATCCAAACTGATAAAGTTTTGTAGTATACATTTATAAGAAGATTGTGAGAAAATAATTCTAGTTTAACAAATATTGATCCTGAAAATAGTGAGTTAAATATAGTTACCTGAGTTTTAAACATAGAATTAACAAATGCTTCTGAGTGAATATATGAAAATGGAGTGATAAATAAATCTGTCATCCATCTTCTAACAATTCAATATTTTAATCTTCTCTTTCTATGCAATGTCTGTGCATCAAGGACTGAACAGATGAGAAAATAATGTTGCATACTTAACTAAGTATAAATTAATGCATATTTCTCCACATAAATTAGGCTAATTTTTTATAAAATGTGCTATTTTTATGCTAGCTCTTTCAGAAGAAATGCAGCAGAGAATATTTCTGGAAATCACATTTCTTAATGAAGAATTTTTACACATTTTATGCACTGTCAGAATTAGAAAGCAATAATGGAAGACTTTAAAATTACTTCTTGTTTTCCAAGAATATTTGAAAAGTTACTTTGTCTAATCCATTGAAGTAGATGGATTCAATACATCCTGTTGTCTGCTGAAGGAAGGAAGACAGGACAAAATATTTTTAACAATTTTCTTATTTTTCACCTAGAGATTTTATGGTAGTATCCTCATCCAACAATTGTTCTTTTGCAGTATTCTTCAGCACACACTAATCTTCTGTCAGTGTAGGTATCACCATAACTGTATGAAAATGGCAGAGGGCACGGAATCTGTATTTTCAGCAGAAAACTGAAGTTTTGCAGTGTCCTTTCTTATTTCCTTGCAAGAAGACATAAAGTATTGTAGGACAGCAGCACTCAGCATCAATTAGCAGTGTTTGAAATGCTGCTGGTTTTTTATCTTTTTGCTTCAACTTTGTTTTTGGGGAAAAAGAAAAATCAATCTACCACAAACAAATGAAGACAAAGGCCCCTTCCTTCACATTTTTTTCTCTTCTCCTTCAGTTGTTTTCTGCTTAGTGTAAACAAGGATGAGATTAGGAGGAGAATGTCTTTTCAGCCCTTCAGGTTCCAATATACTGAATTTTCCTCTTCGGTATTTGAAACTTTTATACATAAAAAGTGATTAAGACTTCATTAAAACAAAAGCAGTTAGGTATTATTCCAAACATCAGTAATCCTCAGAGTCATTTTTAATCAGCAAATTTTGTTTATTTTAATGAATCCTATTATCTATAACTATTAGATTCTAACTATTGTGCTGGGGGCCATCCAGCTGTGGTTCCTGGTGGACAAGTTAAACATAATTGTTTACAATTGTTGCAAAATTGTCTTGTTGCAAAGAAAGTTAATGGTATCCCAGGCTGCCTTAGGAGGGAAGTGGTCCTTCCTGTCAGCACTGGGGAAGCAGCATCTGAAGTGCAGGGTCCAGTTCTGGGGTCTTCAGTAAGAGAGAGACATGGACTTACTGCATAGAGTCTAGGAAAGGACCATTGAGATGATGAAGGGACTAAAGCATCTCTTCTCTGAGGAAAGCCTGAAAGAGGTGGGACAGTCCAGACTAGGGAAGAGAAGACTCAGGAATTGTCTTATCAACATATATATACATCTGAAGCCAGGGTATACAGAATATGGAGCCAGGCTTTTCTCAGTTGTGTCAAGTGACAGGACAAGTGGCAATGGATGCAAACTGAAACACAGGATGTCTGTCTGAACATCAGGAATCACTTTTTAACAGTGAGACTGACTGAGAACTGGCACAGGTTGCCCAGAGAGATGGTGGAGTCTCCATCCTTGAAGACAGTCAAAAGCCATCTGGATATGGTCCTGGTCAACTGGGTCTTGGTGGTCTTTCTTGACCAGATTACCTCTAGAAGTTCCTTCCAATTCCTACCATTCTCTGATTCTTTGATTTTGTGATTCATACAAATACAAAGATATGATAAATTGAATTAAGCAAATATGAGGAAATGTAATAAGTAAAATAAGTATGATAAGTAGTGTAAGGCTTATTTTATAGTAATCCACTGTCAAATTATCATTTTGTCAGGTGTTAAGCATCTGCAGACTTGTAGTCTATGCATAAATTCCATAAATATGTTTAACCATAATGAATGCATCCAGGCTTTCCTAATGTAGCTCAGTGTTGTACCTTGACCAGTATCTGCACAGAGCCTCTAATTTGTTTTATTAGTGTTATCATAGAATGATTTGGGTTGGAAGGGACCTTTAAAGATAATCTAGTCCAACCTTCCTGCCATGGGCATCTTCCAGTTGATTATTTTGCTCAAAACCCCATCCAGCCTGAACTTGAACACTTCCAGGGGTGGGATATCCACAACTTCACTGGGCAACCTGTTACAGTTCATGCATACCTGTTCATGCATCATGAATAATTTCTCCTTATGTCCAATGTAAATCTACCTACTTTCAGTTCAAAAACCATTAACCCTTGTTCTGTCACTACAGCCTTGATAAAAAGTCTCTGTCTTTCTTATATGGCCCCTTTAATTATTGAAAGGCCGCAATAAGGTCTCCTTGAAGCCTCTTCTTCTCCAGGCTGAACCACCCCAATTCTCTTAGCCTTTCTCCATAGTAGAAGTGCTCCAGACTTCTGATCATTTTTGTGGACCCCTCTGGACCCATTCTAACAGGTCCATGTCCTTCTCATGCTGGGGGCCCCAGAACTGGATGCAATACTCCAGATGGAATTACACGAGAGTGGAGTAGAGATGGAGAATCGCCTCCATTGATCTGCTGACCATGTTCCTTTTTATGCAGCTCGAGGTATGATTATGACAGGAATTCCTTCAGTTCCCTAAGGAGGAAGGAAAGGCAGAGACAAACTGCTATGTAGTGACCATAACTCCTCATTCTCTGTTGCCTCTGCACTGCTTGTGGGGCAGGTAGAGGAGATTGAAGTAAAGAATTAAGTAATTAGTAAAATAAGTATTATATATAAGTAGTTTTTTTGTGGGAAAGACGGGAGGAGAGGTGGTGGTTTAATGTCTGTCTTTTTGTCCCTATCCAAATCTTTTTTAACTGGAAATGAATTAAAGGAATTGCCTCCAAGGTGAGTCTGTTTTGCCCACAATGGTAATTAGTAAGCAATTGCCCTGTCTTTATCTTGACCCACGATCATTGTCATCCTTCCCGCTGAGAATGGGGCAGTGAGCGAGCAGCTGGCTTTTAGCCAAGGCTAATCCGCCACAATATTCCAAGCCATAAAGTTTAAGCATACTCATATTTGATTGTATCATTGTAATAGACTAAAGCATTTCACTTCTCCAGAGACCACACTCGTTTGTACTGTAGGAAGAGTAGAAAGAATTTCCAACTCGTGAGGCAGTTGAAGTAAGTCCTCCCAGTCTTACAAATGACTTCATGGAAGACTGAAGGAAAGACTTTGATTTAGATGCACATTTCTTACTAACTCTTGATTAACCCTGTTAATCTCTTAAATTCATGATAGTTTAATGTTATTCCTATGAAGAGGAATAGTCTTTCTCCAACAGTGGAATGTTACCATACTTTTGCCAGTGCCTTGCCTGACAGAATGGACAAATGAAGATACTTTAGAGGAAAGTTGTTAGAAAAATTCAAAACAAACAAACAAATTATTCTTATGATTGGCTGGTCACTTGTGGAAAAAAAGCAAACCACTAATCCCTTCCAAAAAATCAACATGTGATAAAAGTAAATACTGTCAAATCTCAGGTGTATGAAGATGAAACATAATCATTGCCCTAATATACAGTTACAGATGGCAAAAAAAAATATGGAGGCCAATACAGACTGTCTGATCTTTTCTTGAATCAAAAAAGAAATGGACAGGAAGATCATAGTTTGCTATTTATGCATTTTTATGATTGAAAGATGAAACACCAGAAGACAGGAAAAGAATAGAAGTATGTACCTGAAGGCAAAACAGAGGCACAAGTCTATCAGAAAGACCCCAAGGAGCTTTCTTCTCTCTGATGCCTGTATTGGGTAGAGTGGAACAAACAATACACACTATCTGAATCAACAACCAAAAAAGCAAAACAAAAGTAAAGTGATCATATTAGCAAAGAGAATTAAGATACTAATTCAAGAATATACTCTAATAATATATATTAAACATTTTCTTTGTATAACTTCCTGCAGCTTTTTTAAAAGATGGGCTATTAACATACTTTTTTTTTTTTTTCCAGTTAGACACCTATCATGGGAATATTGATTTTTTCTTTAACCTTTTCTTCACAGCTGTGTCTTGTGGGAACCCTGGCACCCCAGCTAATGGTATGATAATATACACTGATGGAATATTATTCTCCAGCTCAGTCATTTATGCCTGCTGGGAAGGTTACAAAACTTCAGGGCTAACTACTAGACATTGTACAGCTAATGGGACATGGACTGGCACTGCTCCAGATTGCACAGGTCAGAAAAAAACTTTCTTCCTCTAAAGCTTTAAAGAAGTAAGTCATCCAGTCTTCCTCCTGAAAATTATGATTGTGTTAGATAAAACAGCACATTTTTCCCCCCATTCATGTATCTTGTAATACATCAATACTTTATGTATTTAATAACATATATCTTTTTAATACATGCTAGATGTTTCCAATGGATACATAGGTAACATTTATGTATTTGTTTACCTCATGAATGTCAGCATTAAATATAGGTGTTATTCTAGAGTTTCCTTTAGCTTTGCTTTTTTTGTTGTTGTTTTTGTGGCTTACGCACAGAGGATGAAGTTCTGGTAGTTCTAAATCAGTTTTTATCTAATTGGATGTATTACTGTGCCAGTTTTTGTGAGCCAAATGAGTCAGATCTGACTGATAACTATTATGCTAAGGACCAAGAGTCAGGTAGCGGTGAGACTGGGCTACTCCATCAGGGAAGGTGAGCATGAAGCAGAGGTGTGCTGCAACACCAGCAGTAGCCTCACTGACTAGGCGAGCCCTGCAGTACAGCAGTACAGTGATACAGAAAAAAAGAGAAATTTCGTATCTCTTCTGGAGCTGCATTGCACCATCAACGTTGGGCATAATGGGACAAAGATCTCAGTATGAAGGAAGGAAAAGTCTTGTCAAAAACTACCATTAACATAACAGTCTGCAGCAGTAGAGTATAGCAGTTTAAGCTAATGTATTTAGGGAACACATTATTTAGCCCACACTATTGCAATGCCTGCAAATATGACCTTTTAGCTAAAAATCAGGGGTTAATTTTTTTTATTTTGTGTGAAATATAATGATCAGAATTTTTCTTGTTTTGTACACTAAAAAAAAGGACATTAATTATACATAGTTCAATGTTTCATTACATGTTTATTAAAAAAATATATATTCCTCTTTTTTCTTTTCCTCACTAGTCATCAGCTGTGGAGATCCAGGTGCATTAGCAAATGGCATTCAGTTTGGAAATGATTTTACTTTTAATAAGACAGTCAGCTATCAGTGCAATCCAGGATACTTGATGGAGCCTGCCACTTCATCTACCATGCGTTGTATAAAAGACAGCACTTGGAACCAGAGTAAACCAATTTGCAAAGGTGTGCTTTTGAACTTGAACAGTTTATAAATACTGTTTTGATACGAAATGTAAAATTCACTAAACAGTGTATTTCTATATAAAAAATTGTCAAAGCATTCTCTGGGACAACTAACATGCAAATCAACTAACACATTTGGAGAAGTGTTTGCATAAAATTTATATCTATTCTGCACATATACTGTGGTGTATAACATCAGTCAGAATAGCAACATTAATGACTACGCTAGAATCAAATCACTCTGCAACAAAGACTATGACAGTGCTCAGTTTAAAATGCTAGGAATAAAGTACCCGTTTTCTTTTTCGGGCCTTTTTATATTGGATTAGATGGCCAAAATTCTGTAAACGGATCCTGCTAACCAAACTTTCTATAAAAGATTCCCTTGTTGCAGTAATTACATTTTATGTAATTACAAGTGCTAACATAAAGGTCAGAGCAGGGATGAGGCTCAAAGGCAAATAAGGCAGCCTGGTGAAAATTGTTAGTACTACGACAGGAGCTCAGGGAATAAATTTAACAGCCTAGGGCATCTGCTTATAAAAGGCTTAGACTGCCAACTCATCTAGTACCGCTTTAAAGTGATGTCTCAGTCTAGCCTACTAATTAAATTTTGGCATATGTATTCAACTGACTGCATTTTCTGTCGTAAAAATCACAGACCGAGTGATTTTATGGTTGTAGTCTTTGTTGGAAGAGCTGATATGTAAATGTAAATTGGGTCATTCCAGATTTCATCATTTTGGGCACTCTCTCAGAAGCTGGAAAACACCTGAATATTTTTGAGTCTTAGCCTTCAATTATCAATAAATTCAGTGTCCATTCTGTGATGGACACATTCTGTGATTCGTCTTAGAAGACGAATAAAGTTATATTAAGGGCTCTAAATAATGCTGCCAAATTAATTTAAAATAAAATTAAAATATTTAGAATTGTAGAATCATATTTAATGAATTAAATCACATTTATTAAAATTTTTACCTAGCTCAGTAGCCTCATTTCTTCCCTAAATAGGGAAGAAATGCAGAACTAGGTAAGCTATATACTCTTCTGGCTTCCAGCAACCTAGAGCTCAGGGACTTCCTAAGCCTAGAGGTGGTGTATTTTTATTTAATTTTTTTCCCTGTCTCTTATAGACTGCTTTGTCAACACAGGAATGCTTTGCTGGAACTGAACAGCATGAATTTTTTTTGTTTGTTTGTTTCAAAAGTATGAGTAGATATTATGTTTCATTCCCCTAACCCCTATAAAGTCTTGAAATCAAAACTTTTCCTTTTTTGTGACACAGCTATTACCTGTGGCCCTCCTCCGCCAGTACTCTACGGGAAAGTAGAAGGATCTGATTATCGCTGGGGTGCCAGTGTGAGTTACAGCTGTGCAGAAGGCTATCAGCTTTCTAACACAGCTATTCTCTCCTGTGAGGGTCGAGGAATTTGGCGAGGAGACATTCCACAGTGTTTGCGTAAGTTTTCAGGGTACAGTTGTGTTGGGTTTCACCAAAGGTATAATCAGTTACCTCAGGCTACAGTTTCTCACAGTTTAAAAAGGGTTCAGCTAGATTATGTAATATATGGACTCCTGCAGGTTTCTCCCTCCTTCTCTCACAAAGCATACCTTGTTATGAATTTGAATGGTTGTGCCCATTTAAGGTCATGTTTTGAATTTGACTTGTGGTGAGCAATTTTCCCTTATGCTTTTCCTTCCTTTTTCCCTATGTCCATTTCCATTAACATGTGAGAACAAGGATCCTAACCCTTAACCGCACAGCCTTGCGCTCCTTTTTAATTTTTTTTTCTTTCCTGAAGGCAAGTACATACCCTCATATCTTGTTTGTATTTGTTTTTCAACAACTTCTACCTCTGCCAAGTCTTGAAATCTTCCAGTGCTTGAAATCTTGTCAGGACTCTGACAAATGTTTTTTCTTTTACTTAATCAGGGAAAAAATTTCCAGCCTACTCATCTGAGGGTGACTGATGTGAAAACTTGATACATTTTGAAACATTGCAATATAGCATCTACTTTAATACTACTTTGTCATCCAAATCTAATCAGCATTTAAATGTCTCAATTAAAAGGTCTATTTTTCCAGGTTAAGTTTTATGCTCATAATATCTATAACAGTGGCAATTAATTTTAAATTGCTGTCAAGAAGTTATTTGATCTATAATCCTACGCAGATAAATGAATACAGCATTTGCACTCATACTCAGTATGCCTGACTTGCACATAGAACAATGTAGAATACTTCTGTTGAAGCATGTTAAGAGCGACAGGATGAGAGGGAGTGGCCTCAAGTTATGTCATGGGAAATTTAGGTTAGATATCAGGAAAGATTTCTTTACAGAGAGGGTTGTGAAGCATTGGAACAGGCTGCCCAGGGAGGTGGTGGAGCCCCATCCCTAGAGGTGTTTAAAGGCCACGTGGATGTGGTGCTGAGGGACATGGTTTAGGGACCCTGGCGGTACAGGGTGAATGGTTGGACTCAATGATCTTAAAGGTCTCTTCCAATCAGATGATTGTATGATTCTATGTGCAGTTTTTAATAACTTCTTCTTTTCTTTCTTTTTTTATATATTAGCTGTGTTTTGTGGTGATCCTGGTACACCAGCAGAAGGACGTCTCAGTGGAAAAAGTTTCACCTACAGATCTGAAGTTAGTTTTCAGTGCAGACCTCCATTTATTCTGATAGGCTCTTCAAGAAGATTCTGTCAAGCAGATGGTACTTGGAGTGGAATTCAGCCAACATGCATTGGTAATAACTACCATTACTTATGATGTTTCTACTAAGAATATTCTTTATAAATTGTCCTAGATTTATGATACTAAACTATCATAAATCTAGCAATTAGCTTTCCAAACATAGACAATATCTATGTAATATAAAAAGAACTAGATAAAGTTACATTTTGAGTATAAAAATTGTAGGATAAACACAAGCACATATGAAGAATTTTGTAAATTAATGTGATTACTTGTCCGATGGAAATGAAGAATGTCAGTAAGTGTGAGCACATAAATTTGTTCCATCTATTTTTAGAATCTTATAGGTATGCAGAAGGCTTTGGCAGATTAAAGACCAGATTCTGTCACTGGCGAGTTAAAGGCATTTGTCAGAATCAATCCTAAATCAGAAAGCTTCTTGGACTTTCTGAAATTCTAGTCTTTTGAAATTCTGATAAACTGCCAAGTATTAGTTTCTCATTGGTTGATGTGCTACTGATAGGCTTTTAGCATGTTATATTATGAGACTGAGAGAAATGCTGGACAACTGTAACTCTGACTGATATCAGACTTTGATCCAGCTCGGCGTGTCTTGCTAAACAAAATGATATTTCTGAATAAACACATTTAGACATAGACTGTAGGCCATACATGTATTTTGCTGTGCCTGAGATATTGGCTTTGTGGAAGAGCTGGAGTAGACACTCTGGGAAAAGGTGGTAAGCATGAATATTGAAAGCAGCCTGTATTTGTAAATTAAGACATTGACACTCAACACAATTCCTTGATAATTAAAAACTCTTTCTGTCCATAGTTTTTATGAACTGGGCAATCCATCTTACTTCTGTGCTTTGTAACAAGAGGCAAGAACCTTTCGAAAAGCTGAATCTCAGGTCTATTGTGAAGAATCAGATCTGAAAACTTTGTAATGACATTTCTGTTTATATTTTATCTAGCATAATATAGAAATACATGGAAAATGCTGAATCAAAGACATAAACTTTTCTTTTACATCAGTCTTATTGAAAAAGGAAAATATTAGACTGATATCATTGTTAAGCAATTTGAAAACTAAGATCAGTGAACAATACCTAGCACTAGTCCTAAAAGTACGATATGATGGCAAATGATGGCAAGCTTTTCTATTTCTGTTGAAAGAATTGATAGTGATAATTTGATATTTGATATTGATAATTTCATTAAAATAATTTGAGAATTCTTCCCTTTTTCCCCACTGTTTCTTCACAAGACGTATCTTAAAAAGTAATTTCAGTTTCATATGTCTATTATTAGTGATAGTATTCCAGCAGATTATACTTTGTAAAAACTTCTTGAGCTTTTCAGGCAGCTCAGGGTCAGGGGTGTCTTTAGGTTTCATTCTCGCACATTATGTCAAAATCCACCTAACTTTTGAAGCCTTTGATAAATATCGGTCCTGTCAAGTTGATATGCTCTACTGATGATCAGCATTGAAAATGGAAGATGACCCAGAGTGAAATGCCATATCACATTATTGTATGTGATAAGTTAAATTTTCCCTCTACAGAAAATTAAAAACAATTACAGATTAAATATAGACCCAAGCTGTGTTCTTTGCAATGCAGCGTCAGCACAAAACCAGACTTGATTGCCAAGCGGGAATCACAAAATAAAGCAAGATCAATTGGATCAAGTCCTCTGCTGTCTACCTGGTGGATGTGACTGAGCAACTCCAAAGCAAAAATAACTTCAGAATATGAAGTGGACATTGCTGAATAAAAAATAGTTTCAGACTGCTTTAAATTACAGTCATGAAACTGATAATCAGATAATTAGTTATACTCGGTGTACCTTTTTTTTTTTTTTTTTGTGAGGCGACTGTCTTTTCATTCTCCAGCAACAACTGAGGCAGTAGTCCATTTCAAACTTTTGTTTTCTTGATGACGTAGAAAAAATTCTATCAAAAATTTAAGTATTTCACTTGCTGTAAAAAAGCAGGTTGGGTTTGGGTTTCATTTGGCAGGGAGTGTGGGGATGTTGGTGTTTTTTTAGGAATCTAACTTAATCATTAAGCTGTTCATTAAGAAAGAAGCCAAGAAAAATGTTTCCCTTTATGCATTGTGAATTCACCTGCATTGTGAATAGTGGGATATACTATGTATTTAAAAAGGTTTAGAAGGGTAAGCTTAGCAAAAATGCAATCCTAACTCTAAGGTCTACACTGCCAAAGAAACCTGAAAAAATACCCTTAAATAATGGAAATGTACTGAAACAAAGCACTGTGATCCAACTTGGAAATTTAATTGGAAATACAAATGTAATATATATAAATACTCACATTCCATTAAAAATTAAATTCTTTTCATTACTAGATACTGATGAAATGGCTTAATCTTTGCAAACAGTTTTAGAGCATTGTTTCCGTACCATAATAATACCTGTTGTTTCACATTTTACAATAGATCCAGCTCACAATACATGTTCAGACCCTGGTACTCCACATTTTGGAATACAAAACAGTTCCAGAGGTTATGAGGTAATTTTTTCTTTTATTAGCTTTCTAAAATGAAGATACATTTGAAAATGGAGAATATGTTAAATTGTCTGTAGGCTTAAATGTTTGATGTAAACGTTCGGAAATTTCCACTCCTTTTTAATAAAACCTCATGTTTCATTCCAAGCTTTTATTTTAACATTCAGCTTAACTTCTAACCTTGTGATATATCATGTGGTCAATCCTTTAGGAGACTTCAGTAGGGAGAACTCTTTATAAATTGATTACCAAATATGATATGACATGATATAATTACTTTGCTTTATGGTCATAATTCTTCCATACATTGATGACTAGTCAGTAATTACATAACAATCAAAGACCTGTCTAATCCAAAGGCCAGGTAGTCCTTGACAAAAGTCAGCAAGTGGCTTTACTAAATTAGCAATTCATGTTACATTTTATTCAGTGAGAGAAGATAAAATTATTCAATGTGTTGAATCCAGGTTCTCTGTGATGAATATCCTTTCTAAATTTCCAAATTTGTCAAGCTTACCAAGTGACAGTCAGAAAAGTGACTGCGGACATAAAAGTAGATGCAACGGTGACCAATCCACAGTCATTACATAGATTGATTAATCTCATGTAGATAGATTCTTCAGTTATAAATATTTGTGTTTGGAATCTAAAATATGTTCTGTTTGGGTTTCCTGCGTATTTCTGGACCTAGGGCAGTGTGCCACATGGTATTATGATCAAGTTAGTAGAACTGGTTTTCAGAAAATCATTTCTGTATCTTCCTGTGGTTATTGGTACCCTCCCTTTCCTGCAGTTGTACTGGCTGTCATTGTTGTGGCTATCAGCTCTTTTCTTCACCTTCTGCTCCTGCCTGGCTCGCAGATGCCAAGGCACTTCCTCCACTTCTCCCCTAGACAGATCTTGTGGTGTCACCTCTAAGACATTTCGTCTAGTAGTAAGGGTGCAGTTACCTTCCTGTCGTCTCCTCTTGACCCTGTACCTGTCTCCATCATTGCTTAAAAAGCAACTCTGATCTTTGCACCTAATTTGATCAGGAGGCTGATTTTTTTTCTCTCCCCCTTTTATCTGCCTCACAAGTTGTCTTTAATACCAGAATTGTGCTGGCCAATTCACTGTTCTGGTGTCTGTTGAACACGGAGGCTAATTTTCTCATTCACTTCTAGAGGAGATAGTAGGTCTTTGCCTGGTCTGTATTTAATCTTTCTCAAGTATGTTCTTTCACTCTCAGATCAATGTCCAGGACAAGATGTAGATTTCCCTCTGATTACTACTGAAGTAGATTTTTTTTTTTTTTTTGTATATGTGGTTAGTGGAGTTTCCTGCTTGTATGACTTAGCCAAGCTTCTATGAACCAGCTCTTAACAGTCTTTCCTCATGACGGAAGGATGTGATGATAGGCAGCAGACCTTTGAAGGGTTTTCCCTTCTCTACCAGCATCCTGTCTTACCCTATTCATTTTGTTCTGTTTGTGCTTCACTGCACTGTGACTGTTACAAATGCCACCAATTTTATTACACAAAGAGTGCACTGCTTTTATTTTTACTTTTAACTGTAAAATGAGAAAGAAATATAAGTCTGTGACTACTTTGAACCTAGACATTTTTTAGATTGGTCTTTTGGAATAGTGAGGAAAGATTTGCAGCTCATCATTACTTATTGATAGCAGAATTATGAATTTAATGAGAAGATGACTGAGAGTCAAGACCAGCCATGCTCTATTCTAGTCCTTACTACAGACATGCTGTGTGTCCTTGGCAAGACAGAGAGGTGAATATGTTTTAAAATAGTTAGGTAAGTCTACAAAAACATATCAGTAATTTCATCTTTAAAAATACTGATGAAATTTCCCAAGCTACTTCAGGAAGAACTGGAGTTGCATTTGCTGAACTTCTATCTTGATTATCTGTTTTTATGTAACTGATTATATAGTTAACGGGTAGCCACTTTTGAGGAAAACTGCCGATTCTTCATGTCCATTGAAGTCCTTCTATCATCATTGCAGTGTAGAACTCTCTGCATTTATATATGTGCAAGCTTTATTATTAATATGCATTGGTTGTTACTCCTTTGCAACTTACTTGCTTTTGTCCGTGTGATAGGATACTTTATTAATAAGTTTTATAATTTCAAATAATATTGATTTTTGTTGGGTGGGTTTTTTTTTTTTTTTCATTTCTTCTGATCACATTTATTACCAAGATATTTTATCCTAAATTAAAGCAATGCTTTACTGGTCAGCCCTGCATCCTCAATATCTTGCCCTAGAGTTGTATTCTGGTTACTTTTATCAATACCATTAAGAAGGCCATTTTACTAGAACTTTTCGTACAGCCTCTCTTGTATGTTATGAAAATTCTTCATCATGTGCAATTTTGTATCTAGTTTTCCTGTTTTTCTATTTTCAGCAGAATTCTAAAGAGAGTTTTCTCAGTTACTTTATCTTTTCTGCTGAGAAAGGTCATATGACAGTTGACCATAGGAAGGCTTTCCATAACATCACTCTGCTAGTTTAATATATCAGGTAAAACTTAGGTGATTTGTAATAACAAATTCAGTGTAAGGAATTGTGGCCTAGAGTTTTCTATACTGAATTTACTTGTAGATGGTACAATTCTTCATAGTTTTTTCTGAAGTTTTCTCTTAAAAACCATGTTTAGTCAAGTCACACAATGAGAAACCTTTGAAACAGACTTTATGATCAAAGTTCTATTGAAATATATGCAGTAATGTACAGGGAAGAGAGACATCTCAGTCATTTAGTTTGCTTCCATCATACTGATAAAATAATAAACTGAAATGTATGAGCGTTGTTCTTTTCCATGTGCACAGCCCTGTCAATATTATTCCACTTACTGCTTTCAAATAAGGGTACGAAAGATCAATTGCTCAAATTTTTCATCATATTAAAAGAAATTTTAATTCCAGAAACTATAAAAAGAGGATATTTTTATTTTTTAAAATATCTCCCTGGTAGCTTATCACTGTCTTAATACCTGACTACATGTGATAGATACCTCTTCTATCTAATATTCTGTTTTGATCCTTAGGTTGGGAGCACAGTCTTTTTCAGATGCAGAAAAGGTTATCATATTCAGGGATCAACCACCCGTTCTTGTCTTGCTAACTTAACCTGGAGTGGCATACAGTCTGAGTGCATTCGTAAGTCTGGTTTCCTATTTGACGAGTTAGAATGTCGTGCAGTTTTAAGAATTGCAAAGTAATTTGTGTGGAAATTCATATGTTACAAGAAAGTAATCTTTATTTAAAAGAGTGGTTTTGAATATTTTTGTTTCCTATTCTAAGACCAAAGATATATTTGGAATATTAATTTGAAGTAAGATTTTTCAGATTTTTGTAATGAATTTCACAATAATTCTGTCAGTTTTGCTCAAAAGGTCTGTCCTCATTACCCTGCTACATTAGGTGCTTTAAATTAATCTAGGGGGTTTTTGTGTTTTGGATTAATAGAGAGCAGAATGTGGCCTGAATACTCATGGTGCTATTTTATTGGCTAGAATTTTGTGAGTCATGCAATAGAACTCGGTAAAATTCAGCTTCTCTGGGCTATGCGTGGGTATGCAAATATTAGTGTATTTTTAGCTCTGTATAGGTTGGAGGACATCAAATAACTATTGCATTAAATTCACTGATCTAAGCTAAAATTAATTCATTAGCATGACCTTAGATGCTTATCTCATTTCAAATTATCATTGGGTTGTTATAAATGAACACCATGGAGCACAGAGAAAGCAGCATTCTGAGTGACCATATCTGTTATAATCAGTGCACTATGACAAAGCTTTCCTATGGAACCTGTATTTCAATAGAAATTTATAATGAATTAGCACAATAACAGTTCTGTAATTTCAAAACATTGAGTGGAAGTGATACGTGAAGTTGTGACAGTACAATAATTCACAGGACCAATCATTGCACCACGTACGATGGCATGTGCTTCCATTCATTTTAACTCTTTTCCGTTTGCTATCGCAATTTAATTTTGGTGTATTGTTTAAAACATGTGATAGTATCATTGATGTCTTCCCACAATAATAAAACTATACACTCAGAGTGTTATTTTTACAGGTAATAGCTACTTGATGTTTGTAAAAGGTGCACAAAGATTACATAAAGAAAGGGAATAAACTGGCGTGTGTTTATTTCAGTTTGCATACTCTAGTCCTTTGGAAACTGTTTGCTATCACTTTTTCTAACTCTAAAAAACCCTTTGCAGCTCATGCTTGCAGGCAGCCAGAGACACCGGCACACGTAGACGTGAAAGCAATAGATCTTCCTACTTTAGGGTATACTTTGGTGTATACCTGTCAGCCAGGATTTTTTCTTGCTGGTGGATCGGAGCATCGGACATGTAAACCAGATATGAAATGGACAGGAAAATCACCTATTTGTAAAAGTAAGTCATTACTCAAGTGATATGTTGGGCCCCGCATTTCCCCTGACATTTTTATTTTACATAGTAGGATTAATTTTTTCCAATTACTATTTAAAGACGCATATGACACAAGAGCTTTTACTTTATGGAAGAAACAGTAAAGAAATCAAAGTGAGCATAGCATCTAGAACTCATGGAATAAAACATGGGGATATGTGTGTGTACAGGCACACATACAGAAGTTCATCTCTAAAACCTAGCAAATAAAACCTAAGCAATACAAACTATTACTTTTAACTGTATTTATCTTTAAGTCACATTTCTATTAGGAACAAAAAAGTTATTCCATAGCTTGGCTTTTAGATTCATTCAGGTATGCTTTTTTTCCTAAGAAAATATTCTAAAATAAAAACTAACAATAAAATAAAAAAATAGTACCTCTTTGAACCTGATTCCACTTTTATTTATATCCATGTAAATTTCATGTAGTTTTTCTAGAATAACTCTAAGTATAAAGCTATGAGAGCTAAATTTGCTCTTCACATATGAATAAACATGGCTATAAGTTCCCAATTCAGAAAATGTAAAAAAAACAGATTTAGAATATGAATAAAGCAGAAATAGTCAGATGCTATGGGAAAGGTGTTTGCAACATGATTTTTAATTCTAATATGACAAAGAATCTAAATAGATTTGATGTTTGAACAATAATTAATTTTTCATTAATGTGTGAGTAGGATTCTTTGTTTCAACATTGTCAAGACATATGATATACACCTAAAAATTTATCATTTTTTTCTAGTTCCCTAAAGATTGATTTTTCATGGGTAATATAATTTGATAAATAATAATTTGAGACAAAAGCAATCTTGGTTGGTTTTTTTTTGTTAATTTACTTTTCTTTTTTAATGAAAGGTAAAATATAGAAAAGGTCTCTATAAGAAAGAATTCTCTTTTTTTATTGGCTTACAGCCTTTAGGTATAACTGTCCTTGAATGACCCACACTTTTTGTGCTTTCTTAGCACTTGACCAGTCTAATCAGCAAAATTCTGCTCTTAAAGAAAAAAAATAAAACCAAACATGCAAGACCAAATCTTCCTATGGGACTTCCTCTTGGAAGTGGCTAAGATACGAGGCCATGATCTGGAGTCAGTGGACACAACTCTTCTGAGTGTACCAGAAATACAGCGAATGATCCCTGCTGTGGTCTTTTCCCATGATATCTGATCCTGTCATCTTAACCCAGCTATCTGGCTTTTGCTGGTTTGTGTCATAAATGTATCAATCTTTATTAATGCAATTTTTACTATATTTAGTATACTATTATTCATAATTAGACATAGTGTTTCTCCCCTCTATAAGGCTCTCTTTTATAGCACCAAGACTGATATAAAAATTTAGGCCTAATTGTATGCAAGATATTGCTAGCCAGAAAACTTTCCACAGTAAAATTGTTGTTTACCTGAATTATTTTCTGATAGTTTCTTGTAAGGGTATAGGTTTGAACATGTAAAGTATTCAAGACCAGTTATTTCTGTTTTAAATATGGCTCCATTGGATAAGAGATGATTGCATCCATCAGGCATTGTTTTAACCTTCTATTAAAAAAAACCCCACACAAATATGTTCATGAAAATGATAATTTGTCTTTTTACTTGTAGGTAAAGGAGTGAGAGAAGTTAATGAAACAATAACTAAAACTCCAGGTTTGTATACAAGAAGAGTTTTAGATCTAAATCAATTGATTTACACTCTAGGTTGTTATGAATAATAAAACCATTTCAAATATTTAACTTAAGTATTTATTACTCATTTCAAAGGAATATAAATGTTGAGGTTTATAGATGCCATGTAGAACATGTTCTATGAATTTCTTTCCCAAAGAACATTTTTTTAATTTCTACGGTACTAATTTTGTGAATTACACAAAAAATGCTGTCAACCAAAAAGAGAAAGCTTATATACACCAAACTCAGCTTTGATGTATTTTTGTATCAGAGAGATTGCTATAATGGAGAGCCTTATAATAGTGTGCAGGGATTGGGTTTAATTCAGTCAAAGTTCTGCCTTTCCATTGTAAGTGTTGTAAACAACAACAACTACAACAACAACAACTACAACAAAAAATTTTTGGGAAATTTTCATGGCCTTTATTTTATGGAAACTCTCAAGGTACTCTAAGATAGTGTTTCCTAAACTGTGTGGACTACCACCAGCAGGCAAATATCACTGCTGCTTCTCTACGCCTCCTCATGAACATGTGTGTAGTTAACTTTTTCCTTCTGCCAGTGACAAAATAGACAAATGCATCTGAGAAATCCTGCTGTAGATCTTTTTAGGTTCAAATTCAGGTTCATTTTCAGAAAACGAAAGGCCTCTTTTTCTTTTTTCCTTTTTTACTGACTTATTTAACAATGAGCAGGTGTTTCCGCAAGTACATGAGCTTGTAACTATGTATTTTGAGTTTTAGCAAGCTGCAGGGAAAATGAGATAAATGGCTCACACTCATGGCAACTCACAGATGGACTCTGTAGAGCAGATAGGATAAAAAGGCATTTCTGCTAACAATTAACTTTCCTGGTGAGTTTATTAGTGAGAGTGCCAGGTGAAATTGTAAATGAGTTCTCAAATGCATTGCTTCAACAGACTCACTATAAAGCAGGATATAATATGAATCCATTATAATTAATATATCATCTTAATTTGTTGGAGGATTCATCTCTCCAAACACCTGAAGGATGCACTAATCTGCTACCATACGGGTTTTGAAGTTTCAATGCCAAATTAAAATGTAGACCAAGCCTCCAGATATATTCTCTATGCAGAGCATCAGTAACAATTCACACAGGATCATGATGCTTATAATTAGCTTTGATAAGCAAGTGCTATTTGAAAGGCATTTTTTTAACAAAAATATTATAATTGAAAAAGCCAGTAATAGTAAGCAGAGAACTGAAACTGTATAACAAATGACTGTAGTTGGCAAAGAAAAGTTTTAAGCTATTTTAATAACCAAGTCTGCACTATTATTATGCCTTTTAGAATTGTTAATTCTCTTCAATGTAGATCACTATGTGTTTCGGAGCACTTTGTTTATCTTGGTTTTTGGTAGAATTCCATTTGCCGCTATATGTATTTTAAATGGAATGAAGCTAATATTACTAGAATAGAGTTTTTGTAACAGATTCGTGTTCTGATTTTCCCGCTTTGGATGTCCGAATACAAATTATGTTTACTAGTGTTCACTATGTTGCTATGTTTTTTACAATGTTTTCATAAGCAATAATAACTATCTTTTTACAGTACTGTAATTGTAGTTGAGTATAAGTTGCAGCTAAAGAATTCTCACAACACCCATGAGAAGTTTAAGAACTACAATACTCTCTTTTGTTCCCATGTTTCTCACTGCTTCCTGTAGTCTTTGCAGAAATAGTTAGGAAGCTGTTTAATGAGTGATCATGGATTTCTCCATTTGTCGCATTCTGAGGAAAATCCACAGCTGGTGCAGTGTTAGTATAACACCCAGTTCTTTTTTCTCATTCTGCATTTGCCCACAGTGGGTGGAAAGGCAGGAACACTTCAAGGCTCAGCAGAATTGGGTCAGAGCCACTTCAAGCAGCATCCATGGGACTGCAGCACTTTTAGAAAAACACAACTGGGGAAGCAGAAATATATTTTCTTCACCTAATAATTCTGATCACCTACAGCAAGTGCAAATTCTGTAAATACTGAGTCAAAGGTACTATTTTGCAAAGATTAATAGCCATTACTGACAGAGTGGTTGGAGAAACTAGATCCTGAAGACGTGAATGTGACAAAAGAAGTATGTCTGCTCCTTTATAGAAGTCTTACATAATGCCTGTCAGGTTCATACCAGTAATACTAGATATTCGCTTTCATGAGAATAACTTCAGAGACCCATTTTTAATTAAAATCAAAGGCAAATAAAAATAATTTCAACATTTTTTAAAATTTCAGGCTGTGGATTTATCATATGTCTCTCTTTTAGCAAAGCAATGAGAAGTATGTAGGAAAAAGAGTCTGAAAGACCCTTTACAGAATTCATACATTTGCAGAAAAAACATAATGTGAGATACCAATTGAAATTTAATGCTTCAGATTTTTAGTATGAAGTTGAGATTACCTTATGCAAAGCCCCAGTCCTGCATTGAGTTTTGCTTTGGAAACAGAGCACTTTGAAACTGTTGTTCACAAAGCCATATAGTGGGCCTCCACTCACTTGGAATCCAGTAATGGTACAAACAACATACTAGTGATGATTCCGAATCATGCCACATTGAGCTTGAACATTTGCCTGGGCTTTTGCAAAATTTGAAGGCAAAAGGCACTGAAAAAGGTATTATCCTTTCTCTTTATTAAATGCATGTTATAGCATGATTACACAGGAAGTGTGATGATTAAGAGACAGCAGCTGTCAGTCAGTCGTCAGATTTTCAGATGCATTGCCTGTCATTATGTTTTCTTGGAAATACATGGTATTATTGCCTTGGTTTTCTTTTTTCAATAAGTGATTAGGTGGAGGAGAAAATATCCATGAAATTTATTAAAAATGGATACACAGGATGCCTGCACTCCTAAATTTTCTTCAGTATAGACAGCTGCATTTACGTGTGCTCAGAGTTTGATAAAATGCAAAACATCTAATAATTTATTTTAAGAGTTTAGTATAAGAGTGTGAAACTTTTCTGATATCAGCCTTTAGCTGTTCAGCAAGTGGTCATGGACAGTAAGGGTGAGTTGCTCAGGATGTCACTTTGTTAAGGTATCATGTTATTTGTTAAACAGTTATTTTTATGAAATATTATTTTGTTTCTTAAATCATTTCACTTGTCAGAAGCTGCCAGGAAACACTGGGTGTTGCCTGGTCAGGAGGAGGGTCGGTCTCTTTTGGCCAGCTTAACTGTTGGTTTAGCTTAACCATCATGTTTGAAGGAAGTCTTTCCCATATTTTGTAACAGCAAAGTATATGGGAGAAATATAGAAATAGGTAGGGGAGAAAGTTATGCAGCACCCTGTAAATGTATCTGACATAAGAATTTTTTTTTCTCTTCTGTGTTTCCTTTTTAATTAATGTTAATATTGCAGATACTGTTGAATGAGAGACTTTTTCTACTCTACTGGCAATTTAGCCAAATATTTAAGATACAACATTTAATGACCTGTAAATATTCTTTTTTCTGTATAGAGGAAACAAATCAATGACCCAAATACATGAAAGTCTTCCTATAATTCGTGCTTTATTTTATAGCATTTTACTTCAGCTTATTCAAACTGCAGTGTCTGTTAAACAGACATTTATTTTATACCAAAAAATTCCTAGTCTGGAAACTTCACTGTTTGCAGGTGCAAGAAATATTGTGTTGAGAAAAGGTGTGGAATCTAAAAATGACTGATAAAAAATCTCGTGCTAAACTGTACCTGGAATTCAGTGAATTCAGTTGAATATTCATTTGATATTCAGTTCAAAATCACACAGTCTTGCTATAACAGATCCATAAAACAAAAGAGATAGCCTTAGACAGAGTTTCCTTCCAGGATATCATTCTCCTTTTTTTCATCAGACCTCAAAGCTACAGGGCCTTATGGGAAAAGTCCATTATTTTTGAGTCTTGAGGACATTCACTGAAGCACACAAGCACATCACACTTCATATTAAAGAACATGTATTGTATATAGACTGGCATAGTATATTATATGCAATTGTGGGGGAAATTTGTTAGATATATTGTCTTTACTGTGGTAAAATTTTCTATAATAACTCCTTAGAACAGTGGATACGTAACAGTGTAACATAAAAAATGAGGAAAGTAAATATGGTAGAAAGTTTGCTACTTTCTTGTAGTTTACTCCTTTCTTTGTTTCTTTTTTTTCCACTTTTATTTAGTTCCCTCAGATGTGTTTTTCATAAATTCACTGTGGAAAGGGTTTTACGAATATTTAGGAAAAAGACAGCCTGCTACTCTGACTGTTGATTGGTTCAACACTACAAGCAGCAAAGTGAATGCCACATTCATTGAGGCATCCAACATACAACTCAAACTATCAGGTAGGTAGGTTCAGAATTTGGTGTTAAAAAGCTGTTCTTTTATTTTTTTCTCTCTGTTCAGTTTTGTTGTATTTTCTGCCAAACACAAAAAGAAACAAAACCCTGGTTTTCATTAAAAATGTTTTTCTGCTTATTTTGCAAAAAGAAAGGTCCTAATGTAATTGTCTGCATAGATTTCAGTCAATTTATATGCAGTCACCAATCTACTTTTCCCCTTAAATTTAAAATAAATATTGAGGTATTTTTTTTCATCTCAGACTATTGGATAATATTGATGTAATATTATTATTACAATTAATAGTGAAGTGGCAGATGAAGTGTATATAATAATTTTAAGAGCTGTACCATTGAAAGGCTCCATTATTCAATAGTGGTTAATACCTACTTTAAAACAATACAGTACTGATAATGGCATAACATAAAATAGGCATAGATAATGAAATAACTTAGTAAATTATGCATACCTTTTTATTAACACCATGCATTCCTTTCTGCAAATCTGACTGCGAAGTTCTGATTTAGCCTCTGATCACAGTTACATGTGAAATGAGCATTATCATCTACCAGTACTTTTTAAGGTCAATAGTTCAGGGAGAGTTTCAGTAGTTGGCTGCCAAAGAGCAGATTTTATTTCACCGCACTATTGATACTGTTGTGATGTGAGTAAAAACCAATTTTTTTCCGGTTCAAGGAAATTCCAGGAAAGGAATTCTCTATTTATTTAGAATTATTGCAATACTATATGAAAAGACAAATGTTCTTGTTCTCTTATGTACAAAATTAAACAGTATGAAACCACCACTGCATCCTGGAAAACATCAGTAAAATGATATCCTGTTATTACAGCACTTTAAATCTTGTTTTTTCCAGGTTGTAAAATTCTACTACTACGAAGTATTTTCTAGAAAATGTTTTAGTTCTAAAGCAGTATGCTTAACTTTAAAAGGATGTTTGAAGAAACTGGTTAAAAGAAAAAATTAAAAGGCATGTGTCACCTCATTTGTATTAATAGGTGTTTACAAGAAAGAAGAAGCCCATTTGCTCTTGAAAGTTTTTCAGATTAAAGGACCTGGAGAAATTTTTGTAAGCAAGTTTGAAAATGAAAACTGGGCACTAGATGGTTATGTAAGTAATCAGACTGCTATGGATAAAGCTTGCTGAGTTTAAAGTTTGAAGTAATTTATGATTTCCTATGTAAGTCTATCCAACTTTTTACATTTCAAATATGGAATACAGCACTCGATGTCAGTGTAGAAATCACAATATTTTTCTTTCCAAAAATATGTATACAAACTTCCATCTGCCACACTTCCATTAAAATTTTGAGTTTACTAAGTGAGAGGTGAATCAGCATATTTTGCCCTTTTTTCTTAGATGAGAGTGGGAATTTTAAGTTTAGAAATATTATCCTTTTTTGGTTTGGTAAAGAGTTCACTGTATTAAAATTACATTTAATCTTGAAGAAAAAGAGAGTTATTTTACTGCTTGCAGTTCTCCTTTGCGCCTCATGATGCTTTCTGTGGAAAATAATTTAAAATCTGACAATTGAGTGGACTTCTATATCCATATACTAGTTCAATTAATTGTATGCTAGTTGAAGAATTTTAAAACCTAGCAATGTATATCAGATATTTTAAAGTCCTTCCAGGTGTTACTTTGAAGCTTTGTTTTATACTGCTCCAAACTTAAAATGATAAATATTGAATAAGAGTTCAGTAACATTTTAAAGGATAAAGATGAAAAACTGGGCTCCATATATCCCCTCTAAGTCAGAAAAACAAATGGCTAAACCCTCTTATTTATTTGTTTCAGAAATCTTTTCTTCTGTTTCAATATATTCTAGGTATCCTCAGGGCTTGAAAGAGGTGTTTTTACCTATCAAGGTGATATACGTGGAAAAGACTTTGGAAAATTTATGCTCCAAAGACAAGGTAAATTAATTTATAGAGCTTTAATATGTGTAATCTTTTTGGGTCTTGCAAGAGTGAATTTAGCAGATGACTGAGATACACAGCTGAAGTAAGCATGTTTATTTCGTGCCATTGCTATTATAAAAAATATGGTGAAATATGCATATTTGAGATACGTAGCTCACACCCCAATTTAACTCTGCTTAACATGTTCCTATCTCATGCTTTCTAGTATGGCAGCCTAGTAAGATGACTACAGGATGCCCTTAAAGAGAATGCCATTGCAACTGCTTGCTTTTCTGAGAGTGTCTTTTTGAAAGTAACAAGGGTGTCATGCAGTGCAAAGGCATTTTCTGTTCAAATGTGTAAATTGCAGTCAGAACTATATAGGAAATTAAAAGGACAGAATCAACACTGATTTGAAAGTGTTGTTTGGAGAGTGCTTGTTGCTGGTGGATGTTTTCAGAGTGTATAAGTATTTAAATAGAATATTAATAGTATTTAGATAGAATTATTAATTTTTGCTGATACAAGCTGAATTTTATCATTACCATGTTTTTTATTAATTATTCCAGATAATTGGAGAAACAGCTGGGGATTTTGGTAGTAAAGGATGAAGACAATGATTTTAAAACTTCTATCAGTTCTTCTAACCAATAAAACATTCAAAGGATCATTTAAATTAATTGTTCTTAAGCTTTTCTTAACTGTGGTAACTACTAGATTCTGTCTTTAATTAGGTTTAATTTTTAATTTAAACTTGTTGGAGAATATCCAGTACACGTGCAATACAATACAAATACATAAAACTATGCCAACAGGCCTTCCACACCTTAAGTGTTGGGACAAATATTGGATTACTAAAGTCCAGAGATTTTTATAATACACTGATTCTATGCAGTAAAGCTCATAACATGATCCCAACTACCATACTAGCAGGTTTATTACTTTGAAGAGGTTTGCCTTCACCAGTTCTGTGGAGAAATATACAGAAGTCTGAAGTGTGACAGAACCTGAAGGACTGAGCTTGAACTACAAGAAGTCATAGAAGAATTGTTTGCTTCTTTCTCAGTTTGTAATTTATTTAGATATTTAGTAGACTGATTGATGCTGTTGGCAAAAGTGAGGGAGTCATGGTGTTTGAGACAATGTGTACTAGTGGGTTGGAACATTTTTGAACTGTAAACATGAGTGTCTCTAATTCTTCTTTACTAGCATTAGCAAAAATATCCCAGAATTGCAAGCCCAGATATCTGTCCCAGCACCATCCTCACCGCACTTTCCCTCTGTCCTGGTTTCTCCTCCTTGGGATCTGTATATTGCTCTCTGAAGAATTGTGCTTTCAAACTGGCAACATGGAGTTGGCTCTTAAAATAAATTTTTTTTCTATAAAAATTTTCTACATTTTTCACTATAAAATTATTTTTTGTTCTTCACAATTTGAATTGTCAAGTTGGTCACCTATTTAAGAAATTGAACAATGTCTTCTTTCTACTGATGGAAAATGGGTTCTGCAAAATATCTTAAAGTCCATGTTATCTGCTTGTCCACAACAGGAATCCAGTGAGCCCATGCCACAGGTGACTGACTGCCTTTGTATTCTCTGCACCTCAGTTTTATCCTAGCACAAACACAGCTGCCAGAAGTTCTAAAACATGCTCATGTCTCACTCCTAAAAGTGGGTCATACAGCAGCCAGGACATGAACACAGGTGCACAGAATTGGGAGTGCTGTCGAGATGAGAACTATTGTGATTTATTGCAGTTACCTCATTTTTCTCTTCCTTTTCTCGTGTTCAATGTGGCCTCACAGTGCTTGTTGTTCCTAAGCTGAATATTAAGACTTCAGGCATAGAATACATTTTGCAGTATTAATAATTTTTTTCAGAAGGTATGTGACTTAATTTTATTAGTAGTAACTCATGAGAAGTGTAGTTCATACTTGCTTCACTTACCAAATAGTCCTTTCAAATAATTTTGATAGTTGATATATTATTAAATGGTGTTAATAACATATATACTATGATTCTGCGTGTTATTTATTTCATGTTTTTAAATAGAATTATTTTATCAAGACACCATTTTATTTCATTCCTGAATGAAAAGAGAACTGTCGAAAAACAGAATTTTATTTCTGCTCTTTTTGTTTCATTTCAGGTCCTTTAAGTGCAGACACAGACCTTTCAAATCACTATTATGGTACAAACAGCAGTTCTGTTGCAGCTGCCATCCTGGTACCATTCTTTGCTCTAATATTATCAGGGTTTGCATTTTACCTCTACAAACACAGGTATTGTAAATGTCATTTATTCAGTAACTTAATAAGCTTTTTGTTTTAATTTTAATAGGTAAGCATAACTACAAAACAGAATGCTAAAGCTTTTAAGAATATTGTTACTCTCTAAAGGCAAATATTTCTAAGCATTCCCATGAAGGGGTTCAGTGCAGGGCAGTTCCTAATGGTGAATAATTAGGAAAATGAGTCACTGTGTTAAGGAGCACAGACCTACCAAGCTTCTTGGTTCATTAGGCCGAATCAGGCGGAAATCTCAGGTCACATATTTCATTTTTTCATTTTACTGCTTTATTAAATTAAATGTATGCTGCTTCTTTCAAAATGCTTATGAATATTAATTATACAAGCTGAAAAATCCATAAATCCCATGAGGGAACAAGCCATAACGAGACTGCTTACAGTATACGCCAAATAAACTAGTGGGTACTACTACAATTGGCATCACTTCAGCTCGTATGAAACTTCTATATATGTAATTAGATAAGAGAATAAATCTAACCATCTTGTTTGAAATTTGGTTTAAAAGCTGTTATCTATGTATCTATAGTATTTTTTTCATTCTGAGTGCTATTTGGCTAGAGCTTTCTGGAACTTATTTTTTTTTTTTAATTGAGCTACCATACTCTCTGAGCTCCTTGTGTTAAACAGAAATGCTGATTTTTAATAATATGCTTTAAAAACTTCTGTTCTATAATCACGATAGCAAGAGTATTTCATGATTGTAAGAAATCACATAGACAAACTGAAACCCGCCATTGATCTCTGATGGACTGCACTGTCTGCCTACCTCAGCATTTGATGATTTGGGGAAAGGAGATTGCTGTGGAGCTTGGACTTGTGAACTCCAGTTAAAATGATACATGTTCTGAAATGCAATATAGCCTTTTGCTGAAAAAAATTCTCGGGAAGAACTATGAGCTCTATCTCAGGACCTATTATTGTAAGATGCCTTTCTGATGCCTCCAGACCTGCATTTGCAGATAGCGCCTGTTCTGCAATGAGGGGAACCTAAACAGAAACATGAAAACACAGGCATTTAGATCAGGTGAAGAGATGGAATGTGAATGGAACATTACTGTCACTTTGCTCTTAGAAAGAGGAGGCAAATTCTTAAGAAAAATTTAATAAAAATGTAAATATGATGTAGGGGTATACATTTTGTGATTTATTCTATGAAGTTTGTTACTACCTGCATTACTAGTAGAGATTTTGTTTTCTAGTTAGTAGCAGTATATATGTATTTAAGAGAGATAAAACTTAGTCTTCAGACAAGCAGCTGTAATCCCGATGTTTATGGCAATGCTGGTGCACCATTGCAGTTCTGCCTACCTTAAGCTGATTGAAATGCATTAGATACTTGAAAAAAGGAGTTGTTACACATACATTATTTAATCTTTCAAAGAATATTCTATCTTTTTTTATATTTTCAAACAATTTATGCCATTAAACCACAGTTTTTAGAGGAATTTTCAGTGCCATATTGTCATAAAAAAATTAACAAGTCAATTACTGATATGAAATAACTTAAGGTCACATTTATTCTCTTCAAAGCAAAGGATGTTCCCCAGGAAAGAGAATAGAATCTGAGAGTTTCAAAGGGAGTTTCTTGAAATTACATTAATGACTGGAATTCCAAAATGAAATTTTCAAAATGATACAACAGTAGTTATGTTCCTAAAGGCTCTCTATTTCAGAGGATTTGAAGGTCTTCTTAGGGGACAATTTTACAGCTGTTTCTGTTGTGCCTATGTCAGATTAATATCATCTAATTAGAACCAGGGTTGTTAAACCTTTTTTACACAGTTTCTGTACCTTTTATCTGACAGGCAGGGATTGCTTCAGGAATGAAGACAGCACCTCAGTGTTTCAGAACAAAATGGAAATATATTTAATTACTTACACTTAGGAAAGCTCCTAGTTAAGATTTCTAAGCATGGGTTTTAAATTCTACAATGAAAATATGCAAAACCCTATATATTTATGAGTATTAGAATTATTTGTATGTTGTCCATTTCCATTACTGAGAGCTCTCCAGTGATATTTTTCCTTATCTGCTATCAAAACCAGAATAATTTTCTAAAAAATAGTATGATTTTCAAGAACTCTTCTCTGAAGCTTTTTCATGAGATTCTTTTCTAAATTGTATTACATTTTTAAGCTCTATGCATCTACATTTTGCAATTCTTCATTGACTTTCTTGCTCTATTTCAATTACATGTATAATATTATATACTGAACTTCTTTTATATATTTGTTTAGATCCTTTTAGATGCTAAGAGATTTAAGATTAAAGTAGTAAAATACATTATAATGGGATATCATTCTAATACATATATCAGAAACCCACACAATTCTGGTTTATTTTTCATTTAATTATTGGCTCAGTACGTTCTAACAGAATTTCACATAAAAACGTGAACATCCTTGAAGTTTTAATATGTTCTTCACGGTGGTAAAACTCTATCCAAAATAAAAGAGTGGTTACTGAAAGATAATTCTTTGCATCCTTTGATATTGAAATGTAAAATGCAAATGTTAGCAAAGATTTGATCAATCTGATTACAAATGTTTGAACACATAAAACCTCTGACGAGTTATTTAGAGCTGTTTATTGCTCGAAGTATTTATGGAGGTAAGCATGCATGCTATGGCAGATCTATCTGGAATAACTGAAATTATTGACCATTGTCTGAAACTTACTGTCTCTAGCAGTGCAACGTATTCTGGATACATGCTGTGTTAGTGCAAGAGTTGCCTGACTGAAGCTGTGCTGGCGGACTTTGCACTGACTTAGATTTAGTAGTACCCAGGAGACCTGTTACAGCAATTTAATGGCGCAACACTAGCAGCAAATTATTAAACTATTCCCTCTACCTCTGCTTGAGAACATCTAAGACAATGAAATGCCCCAAGATGCTATCAATAGAAGTAATTAGGACCTGCTCACTTTCATCTTTCTAGCACACCTAGTCATATAACACATTCAAGTCTTTTGAATTGACAATTTGTATTGATCTCCATCAGAAAATTTGCACAGTTTTAGTCCAGTTGCCTTCCTATGTACACTGTAAAAATTAGTGTGGGTAAAATCCCAAACCTCCAGGAAAGTCAATTAGAATATGCTTGATGGTGATCAAATTAAATTCACCAATTGAAGATGCTACTGCATTTTTCACATTAATATCAACACTTTAGAAAAACAAGGATATATATTTGGAAAATGGCAAGGTGTTAATTTAGTAAAGCTGAATAACTGTTTCCACTCTGTGTAAGGATGGCCAGACTAGCAATCTAAAACTGAAAATGTCCTCAGAAAATATCATAATTGCTACTACTTTTGTACTTTTTCTGTATGTTGCTTTAATTTTGGCTGCCATTTTTGGCACTAACAACAAGCTATGAAATTGTCGTTCTTTTGACATTTTTATAATGGAAAATGCATATCTATATTTTGCCTACATTTTCTCAGTGCTTTTTAGCATCAGTTTGCCCACTAGGAATTAGTTTCTTCTCTTCAGGCCATGAAAGGTAAATTCCAGATAGATTTCTCTTAATTCCCTGCAATATGCTTTACAGGCCTCCATTTGTCACTTTTAGGAAGTAATGCAACTTATGTAGATGGGATGGAAACGATAGAGATAAAACGTGCAATAACTGTAGAATGTATATTTTAAATGTTACTAATGATAATATTCTGTTTGTGTGTTTTTTTTTTTTCCCCAGAACAAGACCAAAAGTACAGTACAATGGGTATGCTGGACATGAAAACAGTAATGGACAGGCTTCATTTGAAAATCCCATGTATGACACAAACTTAAAACCCACAGAGGCAAAGGCTGTGAGGTTTGATACGACTCTGAACACAGTTTGTACAGTGGTATAGCCTTCAGTGCCCAATATGACTGATTCATAGCCATACCTCTGATGGACAAGCAGTAATTCCTTTGGTGCCATATACCAGTTTCCCTTCTTCTCTCGGCTTTGCTGCTGTAATCTTTAACATCTTCTGTCAGCCTACATGCAGCTAAATTTTCTGGTAAAAATGCGTCAGTCTTCTGGGAATCAGACAAAGAATATTTTTTCATCTTGAAGTTGGATCAAAATGCCTGGCTGCATCTGCTTTAAATCAAGGCACACTTTAAGGAAGACTGCCGAGTCATGCCAATTTGTCATATTTAATGCCTCAGACTTTCATATTTGTATGTGGCTGGATGCCTTTCAATGCATTCTTCTGGGCACTTGGATAAATTCTTTAAGTACTGTGACAAATGATAGCACTGCAGATTATCCCCGGGAGTATTCTGAAGAAATAAAGCTCTCTTGAAGGAGAAGACAACCTTCCTTAAGGCTGCATACACCTGCAAATGCTTTACCATTGAAATCTTGCTAAAATTAAAGAAACTTGTAGTGTATCTCATACATAGGGCAGTTTGCCAATTTCCCAATCAGCCGTTATATTACAAAATGTTAATGCACAATTTTTTTGCACTAGAATGTTATGGGTGACTGAGCAAGATACTGGTAAAAATATACAGGGTTCCTACACACTGTCCATTGTATATAGACATTCACTCACTCTTTGCCAAGCAACTCATTCCACAATAAATTTACCTGGAATATTAAATTATGAGCCCCATCCTTAGCACCAGTTAAAATCTTGTGCGATAAGGACAATATTTCTTTTGTCAATTTTTGACTAAATTTCTTTGTAATCATGATTGCAAGTCACTGGAGACTTTCAGCCAGAGCAAGAACCTCTTTCTAAGAAATTTTCATTTCCAGTATTGTTTTCTTCTGAAATCAGCCATCAATCACCATTGTTACTGTCATACTATTTAACAGCAGGGGGGTTAGCGGCTATTGCCGCTTGCCATGTACAAATGTGAATAGTAATTTATTTTAGATAGCTCATAAAGCCTGTGAGCCTGTGCTCATAATACAGTCTTCCCTTTTGCATTTTTTCCTTTTTTTCTGTAATATGACATCATTTTCTGATGTTACACAGAACTAAGATACATTGCAGTAGCATATGTAAACCCAGCACAAATTGTCTATAACAAGCTGTCATTCAGTTTCTACTTTGAACAAAGGGAAATATTCAACTATCTTTGCTTTCCGTTTCTTTTCAGATTTTTGAAACACACTGCTTACTGCTTTTGTACTTACACAGTTTGACAGAGCAAGTTTGACCTTTGTAAATATGAGTAAATCATTAACATTTTCTTAGAATTAGAGATTTTCTTGAAAATGAACAAAAAATATGCCACTGGGCAGATTAATTATATTGAGTTTTAATATTAGGATATTACAGGAAATAATGAAGCAAAATATGATTTTAGTCATACATGTTGAGCTCAGAAACCAGGAAAGTTGCTTTGCTTTTCTTTAAAATTCAAGGTTGTTATGTGTTCTTGTTTTGGTTTAGTTTTCTGAATTTCAAATTGTCCTAATGTCCAGTTGCTATCAAAAACTGTAGAAAAAATTTTCTGAACTCCATGTGTGTGTAGGTTCAGCTGTTATACACAAACCAAAAAGGTAATGTAAGCCAAATAACAGGTTTTTCAGTTAATGTTTCAGAATACAAAGAAAATGTCAAAGGTAACCATTGGTCAGCTTATCAATTCTACACCCATTAGATGAAAAATACCAGCAATATAATACAGTATTGTAGGGCCTCCAGCTGTTATATTCTTCATATGAGCAAGAAACTGAAGAAAATTTAATAAATAATTTTTCCAGTCAGTTCCTTGTTCATTTTATTAGTAGTTTTTGGATGTCTTTTTTGTTTGTTTCTGAGGGGTTTGTGCAGTAAGCTTCATTTATCTGTCACGTCTCAGATTTTCTTACATTTCCTGAGAAAGACCAAAGTCATCAGATCGAAGTTGTTGTCTTGATCCTCCCCCACACAGAGGAAGTTGCTCTGCAAATGAAGAGCTTCAGTAGGAACAGTGGGCCAGGACGTGAAGCTGTTGTGTGGTTAAAGTTTCTGACAGGTGTTCAAAATTGACATTTCTGCTTTGGAAGTCATTCTGCAGTGACAATGGAAAAAAAAAATGGGTTATTGAAAACAAGCTTAGCAGCTATTATTTACGTTTTTTACTTCTGTCTGTGTTCCGGTGTATTCTTCAGTGACCTGTCTCATTATGACCACTGAAGAATGTGTTGGAGGAAAGGTCCCAGAATAGAAATTAGTTAAATTATTTGATCTTTTGTGTTAGAGAGCCCGGATCCTGTGAATCCTTTATCCAGTGGCTTACTTTGGAGAGGTTACATAAGGACTTTATCCTGAGTGAGTGCTCTTTGATCAGCAACACTCAAAATTGGGGCACACTGGCAAATTATCCTATGTTTGTTTGGAGTATTGATTAAACAGGATGTTCAGACTGGAACCCAAGTGAAGGAAAGCTCTTGTAGTTTTATCAGTTCTGTCCAAATCTTTCAAGTGTCTCTCTGCTATTTCAGTCTTCTGTTCAGGTTGGATCTCTCTCTCTCCTGAAGTTATTTTACAGAGGGCTGTGTATGCTTGCACTTATATATATGGTGCTTCATCAGAGTAAGACTTAAAATGCTGTGCAGTGGTCAGGTAATGGCAGCCAGGAAATCTGCTTTCTGAGATATATGCAGAAGACTTTACCCCCAGTGTTGACCAGATCATTATGACGGGCTAATAATACATGCTATACATTTTTTTAAAAAAAAAAAAACAGGTTATGTGCTTCAAAGCTGTTAAAAACTGCTGCTTGTATCACACATCTTGCCTTTCTCCAGGCTAGCTGCAATAATTTTTTTTCTTGTGTAAGATATTTTGTAAACAAAGAAAAGCTGTTATAAAAAAAAAAAAAAAGGTGGGAGGGTGAGGGGTGGTGGGATGGGGAAGAACGCCGGCATTATGATCAAGTCAATCTAATTTTCATTCCCAGTATGTCATTCTACCATTCCACTACATGCTGCTGTGACATGAAGTAGGTGCAAAAGAACTTTTTGTACAGAGATATATTTTTTATGAAGAATTTGTAAAATTATTAAATATGCTGTACTTTTTTGATTAATGTAGGTAAATTGTTAAAAATAAATGTTTTTACAACACAAAAAAAAATTGTAATTTTCCCGATAATGTAAAATTTACCATCTTTATCTGATTTTCAGTTCTGATCCTATTACACATGTATTAATATTAAAGTGGCCTGTTAAAAATAAACAGTATTCTCTTTGGAAAAAACAAAACAAAATGAAACAAAACTATAAAAGATTGTAATATAGCCTGTGCAATGCCACCTACCTTGAAATTAAAATCAGAGTTCTAATTAAATATTTAATTTTAGATTTTCAACTTTTGTGTGACTTGTTCCTATCAGCTTTTTTCCCTCTATTTACTTTTATGTTTTTAAATTACATGTATTAATTTTTCATTACATTAGATTGCTCAGTAGAATCTTAATCTTCTCATTTTGTTTCCAAGCATTATGTAACTTGACAAAAATTTTCAGGTGCTGTCTAGTGAGATGGGATCTACCTCCTGTTTTCTTATCATTCATATTTTAAAGTGGGACTTCACCTCCCAGATCATTTGGTTGTTTAATAAAAAAATAATCTGTTTATTCTTCCGCAAGCCTGCATCCTACCTGCTGGATCACATGGAACCAGAGGTATTTCATCCGAGAGCTAGTTCTGCGGTCACTTAGATGTACATACTTCTACTAAAATGACATTGCTTGCATACATAAGATAGCCACATATATTAGTGTTTTCGGGATCAAGACCTGAAACTCTAGACAATATTTTTAAATTATTTTACTCTGTATTCATGTTAAAGATTTATGAATTTGATTTAGTTGTTGACAGCTTAAGAAAGAATGAATCAGGCTTCGAGAATATTCTACCCATTATTCCTTTGTGAATCAGTGGTAGTAAATGACTGCGGTTCACTTTTAGAAGAAATTAAGATATGTTCATATCCTTTGCTTCATTTCTCATCCTCACAATTTGTCCTTCTGATAATATGATATCTTTGTTGTTAAAAGTTGTCATCTCTCAGAATGATCTGACTTTCCTTCTGACACTAAGCTATAAACTGTAATCACTAACAGAAGCAATGCAGATATCGAGGCATTATCTGACACGGAGTCATGATTTTTGCCTCACAAACAATATTCTAACATGCACTAAACGAGTGTACTATTGTTCTTTTCACTATTGCCAAACTGCATTGCCACCTTTTGAAAATTATTTCCATGTATGATTTATAGAAAAATGTAACATCGTATATTTAATTCCAGATTCTAGACAAAACATTTATAGAAAATACAGTTATATAAGAGCTACTCTCAGCTGAATTTGTAAAGAACAAAAATTACTATTTTCAGCTGTCATCTACTACTTCTGTAACAGCAGTGGTAATTAGAGAGTATCAAAGGGATAGCATTGGTATGATTTACTCAAAATGAAAAATGCTTTTTTTTAAAGCTTCTTTTAATTTCAAACTCCAATAAACTACATTAAATACACTGCTACCTGCTTTAGGATGATTACTAACCCAAAATCATAGGAGCTTGAATGTGTATGTCTCAATGCTTGAGAGAACGGAGGTCAGAAGGTAAAAGAGGAAGAGGTCTTCTGCAGATGACTGCCTTTAAACAAGTAGAATAAATTACTTTTATGCATGTATCTGTTATGCACAAAAAGAAAAGAAGAAACTAATGCTTTAGGGATCCGTCCCAGCGGCCTTTATTTCTTTTTAGAATCAACAGTAAAGCAATATTGCAGTTTCAAAACAATGTCAATGCCAGTCTTCTGAAACAAAATGTTTTCCATCAAAGAGCACAGGATTGTAGTCTGATCCTCACTATGGCAGATAAAAAAAAAATCAAACAATGGCTGAAATATGCCTAGTGATTAGTTAGCAGGACTTGATTATGTATAATATAAGTAGAAGAACCTCTTAAACAGTTACACATGTATTTATTTATGTAAAATTATAATTATTTTAAATTATAGACTTATGTGGTAAATACATGGAAATGTGAATATGCTTGGAGCCTACCCATAGGGAACTTGGGCTCAGTTTTGTAATGTTTAACTTCCAGGTATGGTTGTTGCTTGGTAAAATCTTCAGCGTCAAGTTGTATGCCTACACTCCATGAAGAAATGATGAGAGACATGAATTTTCATGTGAGATCCACAAAGGCCAGCAAGCTGAATGGAGGCAGTTATACTAATCAGTTAGAAATACTAAGCCAAAAGGAATGCTTAAGGGTCTCACTTTTGGCCTGAGGAACATAAATTTTTCAACTAGGATTCGTAACAGGAATCACTCAAAGTTGGGCAGTTACCAGTTCTTTGTTTTGGTTTGGTTTGGGTTTTTTTGCCAGGAAGCCCCAAAATTCAATGGATAGTTCATGCTCCTTTTCCCTCTTAAATCAAATAAATGTTAATTTATCCCTCTTAAATCAAATAAATCAAACAAATGGTTAAAGTGGTCAGATTGGACATGGAAGGTCAGGGTCCATGTAACTTCTTTAGCCTAAGGAGAAACACCGGGTTCTTAATCACAAAGAAGATTGCTAGCACTCAGCTGTTGAAAGTAGATTCTGGGAAATTGCCATTCCCTCCTTCTCCTTGTGCAGTATTCGACTAGTAAAAATTCCCAAGAATTCCTTTTGGGTCATACCTTGCAGACAAAATATGTAGGGAGTATTCCCAGTTTGAGAATCCTTTTAACCATGATGTAAGTAACTTGCCACAAAGAAGAGTGGTGGTCTTGACTGGAAGAAACACTGTTACTTTAGTTGGGTTGAAAACCAAACAGCACCTGGAGGAGGGTTTTGAGGATATAAATTTTGATTAAGAGATAGCTCTCAAGCAGACAATAGGGAATTATCACTGAAAAAGGCAATGCTGGGAAAAGTCCATGGGTCTGCTGCTAGGTCTGAGACTGTTCAACAGTGACATGTGTAAGAATAATACTTGTTGAAAAAAATGTAGAAAATGCAAGTGATTACAGGATGATAAATGATAATGAAAAAAGTGTGGCACAGTTTGGTGCAGTTGGTAATTTAAGTCTATGTAAACAAAGTGGTTTTATCATAACCTCAAGGACAGTTGAAATTTGAGGCCATCTTTATGAAGTGGACATTAGGATGTAGAAAGTAGTATCTCTGAAAAGGATTTACAAGCATGCTAACTGTGATTCTGTAGCAAAATATGAGGTATTGAATCACTGGATATAAAACAGGAGTACAGAACAGGAATAGAGAAGTTATTTTTAGTCTCACTGCATATGAAGCTGTGTTAGATTCTGCACATATTTCTGTAGTTCACTTTGGAAACAGAATGTTAGAAAAAAACTGAGATGGTATACAACAACATATAAATGTGATTTAAGGTCTAGAATAAATAGCTTCAGCAAGAAATTTAAATCTCTTTAATCGAAGAGAAAATCAACAGTATACTACACTACACTAATGGGATTGCTAAACTACCCTTTCATTTAAGGAGAAAAGGCATGACAGAAAGCTATTTAGGAGACTTGAAATTGTAGCCAGACAGATTAAAAGGGAAAATTATGCACACATATTTATGAGCAGAGAAAATAAACCTGTGAATTAATTTACCAAAAAAAAAAAAGTGTTTGTTACCACTTCGTTCCATCAATTTAACCCTGCGTATTTTCATGTAAGATAGACATTAGTTCTGCATTACAGATCTAGTGGTTCTTTCATGTTTCAGCTCTTGAAATAAAAAGAAATAAATAAATAAATAGCAAAATACCAATTAAAGCAACCTGGGATCTGTAAAACATAAGGTGCTTAATCTGGCTTTTACAAGACTGATTCCAAGAATCAGAACCTCTGATCTGAACCATCTGCCACCTCACTCTATTGAGTTATGTTAATACCAGCAAATTAAACACTCTGACATTGAGGGCAGTTATCACACATCAGCCCACATCTACACTATGAATCTCTTTTAGATTCCAAACCAACATGACTGTATTAATACTAATAACTGGAAAGAATCACTGGCTTATACCTGTGAAATACCTGAAATATTTGGGGGCCATACTGGCAGATGTAGGTCAAAGCATACTGGAGACCATTCTTACTGTTTTACAGCATAAATGAACAAACTCCTATGCTCATGAACATTCTCTGTCACTGCTGTATTTTCTAGTATAAGTAAAGTCTTACTGACTTGAGAGGCTCTAAATACTGACTTGTTCATCAAGAATTCTCATCAAAAGAATCTCTAGTATTATCCTGTTATAAAGGCTAATAAACATCTTTTGTGATTAAAATAGATTATGCACATTTGTTGAGGAACTCTTCCCTTTCAGTGTGTAATAAGCATGGGCAGAATGTGTCCAACAAACTGAAGTTTTTGAAATTTTTAGCAGAAAATCATGCACTCATTTTAGAAAATTAACCAAGCTTAGGTATAAGCTAGGTGAGAAGCTACTCATTTTAACAGAGCTCTAGATAAGTCCAAAACCCAAATGTGGCCAGATGACACATTCTAAAGGAGTGTTGAAGGGAAGCGGTAAGTCTGTGTCTCTATATATGTGTCATCTGAATAAGGGCTCTGTTGGGGCAGTGGGGAGACAATCCTGAACTTGGCACAGTGCTCCTGAACTCCTTTAGTACCACTTCCCCTATGCACATCTTGACTATCCCTATAATATCCACATAACTAAGTTAACTGTTCAGGAATCTAGCCTGAAGGAAAAGTGGTACAATATAACTTACATCTTACATCCATATGGTTAAATTTCCTGCTCTTCCCCCCCAAAAGCTAGACATATTGCTAGACATGGGCTATACTACCAAGTGCTCCTTCTGGGGAGGAAATAGAGTGCTCCCCTGCTCTTTTTTTTTTCTGCA
>NW_010420336.1:96930-103990 GCF_000710305.1 Buceros rhinoceros silvestris
CGCTCAGACTCTTATACAATGTCTGTTGGGAAAGGTCCCTGTTGTTGTCCTCTATGCTCAACAGAGATGTGTTTTAGAAGGCTGATGAAAAGAATGTATGCTTCATCTGGCATTCTGGAGGAAGCTAGTTGTTGATCGAGGGCACTGGGTAGAGGGATGGAAGCAAGGAAGTGTTAACCAATCCTGAGATAATTAATTTATGCTGAATGTAATTGCTCCCTTGTTAACAGTAGTTTTTCTGCACGTTCTCTTGGTTGGCTCTGGAGACATAAATGTTGAGTGTGATGTATGACTCCTGACACATGGAGGAAGAGTCTTCTATTATTTATCTCAGGCTTTCCAGAGATACAGCACTTTTACTGAGACACAATGGTTATGGACTTTAGGGTGGACCCTATGCAGATATATGTCTACAGCAGTAATCCATATGTGAGCGTACTAATGTGGGTAATTCACAGACCGCAGACCTGACTGAATTATTCATAGAGAACAGCAGGGCAGTAGTCCAGCAACTGCCAGGTGGTTCCCTCCACTTGCCTGAAGAGTCTTCTTTCCCAGGTGACTTGAGGTAACATACAGTGCTAGATCCGTGCTTATAAAAAATGGCATGCAATAATGAAGAAAAGATGCTAACAGAGTTTAACATGTTCTGTCTGACATGCTTCTTTCACAGAGACATCTGAAGAGGAGGTCTTGGTCTCAAGAAGGGGTTTACCTGAGAAGCTATGCAGAGACAGGTTGGGTTGTCAGACACTGATCATAAACCAAACCAAAACAAAAAAACTTATGAAGAAACGAAAGGATGAGGCCCTGTTTAGAGCCCTCGGGAAATGGAATAATACTCAGGAGAGGTTGCAATGGGTCAGCTGTCAGTCCTGATGGTCTTTGGTGATACAGTCATATGAAAGCCAAGGTAGAGGACTGAATCAAGAAGTGTGAGAACAAGAAGGTTCTTCAGGAACTCTTTGGTTTGGAATGGCTAGATGAAGAAACTCCAGGAGCTCCTGAATCCCTCAGAGAGATAGCCTGGGAATCCTCAAAACTGCCAGGTTTTTGCTGCTCATCTTGACATTGGTGAGAAAACGAAATGAACAAATAGAGGTTCGCTTGCCTTTCTCCCCACCTCAACTATGTGGTGCATTGTATGGCCTTTGTTTGTTTTTTAAGTAGTAGACATTCTTGTTATCCATACACACCTTTTTGATCCCCTTCTTTTTTTCCCTCCTTTCCCCATAACTCACCCTCCAGTTTGCTATGACTATATATAAAAAAACATAATTCATAAGGATTTTGCTTGTGACTTTTTATTTCAAGGAATAGCAAAGTCTGGTGAAGGTGGGAGATGTATCTGAGTGGTTGGGAGTGGGGTTTCAGAGCTTGTTGTGGTTAGGTAGGGGGGAAGAATAAGCAAAAGGATGGGGTCAAGTAGGTTGGTGAAGGCTGTATGCATGAGGAAAGTAAAGGGAAAAACAACAGTTTCGTATATTTTGGGGGTTTGATGTTTTAAACTGCTGTTGTAATGTAGCAGGCTTTGTGGACAGCAACTATCATGCTTGCAAGGGTTGTGACTGGGCTAGCTGTATTATCTGAGAGTGGAGAGGATAAGCAGCATCTGCCATGCTGGATATTGCTCCCAAGTGCTCCTTATGGGGAGGAAATAGGATGCTCCCCTGCTCTTTTTTTTTTCTGCAGAATGATCCGCTCAGGCTCTTATACAATGTCTGTGCTCAGTATAGAAGGTTATCGTGTCCATGAGTCTTCTCCAGCGCTACACAAAGGCCTGTGAAATGAAGGAAATGCAGCCCTTTCAGTGGGAGTGTTGCCAGAAGTGCTGGAGGGAGGAGGAATGAATGGAGGAAATAACCCTGCTCAAGTGATAAACACTGGTGTTGATCTCTCATGAGTGCCTCTGGTCATGAGGATTCCAGGGAAATAGATAACAAGAGAATAGCCAAGAGCTATTGTGAACAATGCACCCACCTAACCAACGTGCTGACCAATGTCTGACTCAAGGCTAATTTGGAAGAAACTAACTTCTGCAGTCGGTATGTAAACATGACTATATTCAATTATCTTTTACCAGAAATAGTGGACAGCCCCAGCGCCCGTAGAGCTCTCCTGCAGGGCAGTAGGCTGCATGCCAGGACCTCTTCTTGAGTAGGGATGACTCTCAAGGTTACTCCTCAAGGTTGAGAGATTCCTTTCCACAACAGATTCTCAGTAAGTGATTAATAGCATGATAAATTTTGAAATCCTAATGATATAAATCTTGACATCTTAAGTGATATGAAGGATTGATTGTGCATATATAATCCTTTAGACACAAACTGTTGACCAAGTCTGAGGCTAGAACTAGATGTAGCTGCAGCTACACTCCTCTCTGAGGAGTTTAGAAAGCAAGGGATTCCTTTCTGAACCTCGTGACTCAATGGGAGGGTCTACGTGATAGTTTCGTTAGACTGTCCTCTATGTAGTAAACAATCAAAGGTACCTTACTATTAAATCTTGTTAAACTACGGTAGCATTTATTACCAAGCACTGTTAAAACACTGTTTGCAATCATTAAACACATTGCTACTTCTACCTTACGAGTGAGGTGCGTCCCTCCATCCATGACATGTGCACAGTGTCTCTTAGGAGAGCAGTGCAGTGTATCTTCTAATACAGAATTCCTCAGGGACTGTTGTTACTCTCTGTACTAATCAGTTGCTTTTGGCTAAAACCCAAGGTTTACCACACCTGATGCTGTTGTCTCGGTGTCTGTTGCCTGGCAGAGGTCTTTTTCTCTGATTCTGTCTTGATTTCCAGAAACTGTGCAGTGCAGTGTGGTGGCTCTGCTGATCTGTTTAAGGAGCAGAATAATTCATAACAGTCAGAAGAAGGTATCAAATAGAAGACATCAAAGGCTGTCTGATACACACACAAGAGGAAAAAGTAGGCGTCATGTGCCTTAGTTGTTCTATCGATAGCATAATAATGCGACAGAGACTGGCATTTGATGAATATGGAGCACAAAACTTCTTTTATATCATAATGACATGCAGTGCAATGTATAGGGAGGATGAGTGGATGGCATATGACAGAATCACAGAATGGTTGAGGTTGGAAGGTAGCTCTGGATGTCATCTGGTCCAATGTCCCTGCTCAAGAAGGGTGAGCTAAAGCCAGTTACCTAAGACAATGTCTGTATGGCTTTTGAATATCTCTAAGGATGGAGATTCCACAACCACTCTCATCAACCTGTTCTAGTGCTCAGTCACCTTCACAGTGAAAAAATGTTTCTTGATGTTAATAAGGCACCTCCTGTGTTACAATTTGTGCCCATTGCCTCTGGTCCTATAACTGGGTACCACTGAATATAGCCTGATTTCGTCTTCTGTACTGGGTTTGTGTGGCAAAGTTTTGAGATCCACCTGCAGCCCGTGGAAGACCTCACGCCAGAGCAGGTGGATGCCTGCAGGAGGCTGTGACCACCTGGGAAGTCCAAACTGGAGTAGGCTCCTGGCAGGACCTGTGGACCCGGTGAAAGAGATGAGCTCACACTGGAGCAGGTTTGCTGGCAGGACTTGTAACCTGGTGGGGACCCATGTTGGAGCAGGTGGTTCCTGAAGGACTGAACCCCATGGAAAGGACTCACACTGGAGCGGTTTGTGAAGAATTCCAGTTTCTGGGATGGATGCCACACTGCACCAGTTGAAGACTGTGAGGAGTCCTCTCCCTAGGGAGGAAGGATTGGAAGAAACAACGTGTGACGAACGGAACACAATCCCCATTCCCTGTCCCCCTGTGCTGCTCAGCAGGATGGAGGTAGAGAATATGTGAGTCAAGTGAGCCCGGAAAGAAAGGAGGAGTGGGGGGAAAGTGTTTTTAAGATTTAGTTTCTATTTGTCGTTATCTTACTCTGATTTGATTGGTAAGCTGACTCTGTTTTGCCTGTGAGATAATTTCTAAGTGATCTCTCTGTCATTACCTCAATCCATAAGCCTTCTGTTATATTTTTCTCTCTGCCTAAGTCCACTTGAGAAGGGGGAGTGATGGAGTGGCTTTGGTGGGCACCTGGCATCTAGCCAGGGTCAAACCTCACCAGATAGTATCAGTTTTTCTTATTGCCCTTGATGCCCTTTGCAAGTGTCAACCCTGTGTGAACTTTGGCTTTCCTGACATCATCCCAACACATCTGGACAATAAGCTTTCCTCAGCTCCTATACCTTTAAGAGTTGTCTCCCATGTGATCCTACCTATCCACCACATCTTCATTTCAACTCTCATGTACATTGATGAGATCCCCTCTAAGCCTTCTCTTCTCCAGGTTAAACGGTCCCATCTCTCTCAGCCTTTCCTCATAGGAGACATGCTTCACACCCTTCATCATCTTTGTGGCCCTTCTTTAGATCGTCTCCAGTATATGCATGTTTCTCTTGTATTGAGAAGCCCGTAACTGAACACAGAACTCCAAGTGGAGCCTCATCAGTGCTGAATGGAGGGGAAGGATCACCTCCCTCAATCTGCTGGCAACACACTCCCTGTGAAGAATCCACAGCCTCCCTGGGCAATCTATTCCAGTGCTCAGACACCCTCAAAGTAAACCAGCCTTTCCTGATGTTCAGATAGTGCCTCCAGTTTCAGTTTGTGTCCATTAACTCTCGTCCCATCTATAGTTTCTCTAGGGGATCTTATGGGACACAGTTTCAAAAGCCTTACTGAATTCAGCTTAAACAGTATCAGCTGCCTCCCCCTCATCTGCCAAGCCAGTAATTTCACCAATAGAACCTTCTTGAGGGTGGTCAAGAATGACTTCCCCATCGTGACTCCATACTGACCACTCCTGATCATTTCCCTATCCTAGATGTGCCTGGGAATGTTTTCAGGGATTAGCTGTTCCACCTATTAATTGTTACACCCATTAATTGTTCCACCCATTAATTGTTCCACCCATCTGGTTCTTCCATCATTCTGTTTTAATGCTGTCTTAAAGAAAAATGTATTAGTAAATTTTCCTTTGGCTTCTCAAGACCTTAAGTTTTTTTTTCTTATATCTAATTTCTTTGAAGTCTAAAGGATGATGAGAAAATGACAGCCCCTTCATTTTCTGAGTAGCTCAGTACTGTGTCTTCTCAGATTTGTTTAAGGTTTACCATCTCTACTGTATTTTTTTCATATCAATAATCTACTTAATTTAAGCGCTTACTATCTTTCACTCAAAGCATTTATGTGTGTGCCCTTGTTATCTCTTGCCATCTCTCCATCACACACAAACACACACACACATGCATACTTACTTTGCATTTGCTTTAGAGAAAAAGCCAAACATTGTTCCTTCTTTGGAACTCACATAGTAGCTGGAAAATATGTATGCTGACAGTAATAAGGTAAAGTGATTTTTTGTTACAGCTCTAAAAACTATCCATTACAAAGCTACTGTCAGCAATATTTTTTGGTTTTAATAAATTGCATAAAGTAATTACAACTACTTCTATTTGCCCTAAAAAAGAAAAAATTATTAGCCTTGTCTTTGGAGGAAGTCCATCAAGTAGTCTGTAGTAAATAACTTATTGTCCCATTTGCTCTTTGTGGAATCCCTTTCCTGTGTATCTTAATTATAACTGTTTTTAAAATTTATTCCTAATGCTGGGAATGGGATGAGAAATTGTATTCAAAGAAAATCTGCTTTCTCATAGCCTTGCTTCCTTTTCTTTCAGTTTTTTACTCAATAAATCCTTTCTTTTCAAGAATTTTCTATCATACTGCTGTTGCTCATAACTGTTGGCAAAAGGCTTATGAAAGACTTAAGAAATTAGCATGATTTTCTAAAGACTGAAACTTTTCCTGAGCAGGGTATCACTGTACTTTTGCTTATTTAATTTCTTTTAAAATTAATTTAGTTCTACTTTTATACAAAGTCAGTCAAAATAGATCCATATCCATAAAGGACGATGGAGGATAATATCTCAAGCCCTGCTGATGTATGTATGTTAAATCCACAGAATAACACTCATGTAGGTTAGAGGACACCTCAGAGGTCATCCAGTCAACCTGCAGCTTAAAGCAAGGCCAGTTAGAGCATGCCCAGGGTTACATCCAGTTGGTTTTGAATATCTGCAAGAATGGAGATTTCACAGCCTCTCTGGGAAACTCTCCAGCATCATGCTGGTCCTCACATTAGGTCACAATCTCCCATATTCCAACTTCTGTCTATTGTCTCTAGTCCTACAGTTGTGAGAAGGGTCTGGTTCTGTCTTCTCTATACCCTTCCATTAGCTGATTCTAGATAGCAGTGAGATCTCCCTTTAGACATTTTCTAAGGCTCTTAAGCTCTCTTAGCCTTTCCTCATGAGTGATATGTTCCCAAAAGTTACCAAAATCAAAACCAAAAGGCTTCAACTATGCTAGTAAATAAAACTGTTCCAAAGAGCACTCTCTGGTGCTCAAGACAAGCTGTTGTTGCAGGGGTTGTAGCTTGTGACGGTTTAAAAATGGTGCTGACAGGGGGGTGAGCTCTTGTTCTCCTTCTTCTTATTCCCCCCAAACGTGGAACAACATGCTACAGAAAATATAAGTGTAAAGGACCTTGTGATGGGTTAAAAATGGTGCTGGCAAGGGGGTGAGCTTCTGTTTTTCCCTTTCTCCTTTCCCCCAAAACGTGGGAAACAGTTCTCGCGACTTTTGGAAAGAGAAGCACCAACCCTCTCATTTCCCTGATTGGGAGTTGAGATATTCAGACGTGCCTCAGTGAATAAGTGCATAAAAAGGAGAGTTTGACACACTCCCCTGGGCGAACCGCGGTGCTTTTTGACTTTCCGCCTTGGGACTGAGAAAAACTTTACATCAGAGAGAGAAAAAACATCTGCAGTTACCTCTATACCACTGGAGCAGTAAAAAGATTCTTTCTGCGAAGCAGGTAGAGCTTTCTCCTTTGCCAATTACCGGTGGGGGTGGCTTTGGACTGAGTTCAACCCGACAAGGTGTAAAACCAGCTGCAAGCCCCCAGATCCTGTGCTGAAGGGACAGATACCAATGCCAAATGGAAATGCAAACTGGTTCCAGATGCTTGGCACAGAGC
>NW_010420337.1:0-3901 GCF_000710305.1 Buceros rhinoceros silvestris
GAAGCTGCTGCTCTCCCGGGGGTGGGGACCTGCCAGGAGCATGGAGGGAGCCAGAGCTGGGTCAGGCTGGATGTTCTCGCCCAGCTTCCCACACACCAGGGGTGAGGTGACATCACAAACCACAGGGGGAAGGACATCAAAGAGCAACCCACAAGAACCATCAAGTCCATCACCTAATAGTATTACTGGTGCCAAACCCAGAGCCTTCCCCTCCCTATAGGACGTGTCAGCCCCATGAAGTCCCTGCAGGTTTGCACTCTGGAGCGGAGCAGAGCTAAGCACAGGCTGGCCAGAGACCCCCGGAGTCAGCGAAGGATGCCTCCCCACGGGAGGAGCAGCTTAGCATAAATATTTAATGGCTCCAGTAAATATTTAACTTCTCCGACATGAGCGAGGATGGAAAAAACAGACCCTGGCGGGCAACCTCACAAAGCCCCTGGGTGAGATGCTTCTAAGCGCTCTTCCCAACTCTCAGCCCATTGTAGGGGATTCCAGGCAGGACCTGGCTTTCATTAGATGAGTGTGCAGAGCACAACATAAGGAGGCTGTGATCTGAAATCAGCTCATTACAAAAATAGCATGCCCTTTGCATGAGTCAAAAAAACACCCGCTCCCAATTAAATGGGAATGTCCTCCATCTGAAGTTGAGACCGGCACTTCAGCAGGCTTGTGCTCAACACTGAAATAATCTCTTTGGACATTTCTAGCTTGAGACAGTGCTCCTGGGAGGAGAAGTATTCTAGAGGATGGGCACAACATGTGCAGCAGAGGAAATTCTGCTCTTCTTTGATCTTGAGGCTGCTTAACGCTGATGTTGATGTTAACAGACGGGTTTCTGCCCTCCCCAGCTATGGACAGCACATGGTGGATTGCGGTCAATGCAAAACACCTCCTCTCTGCTGAGGGATCAGGTACGCCCAGAGCAAGGGGAGACCTGCACACCCATGCCGTGAATGCATGCAAGCCAACCCTCTCATCTGACACACTGAACCTCAAAATTTGATTGTCAGCACCATTTCCTCTCTTTTTAGATGAAACACCACTTGCTGAGGGGATGTCCCGTGTGTGCGAGATACTAGAAAGCCCTTGTCCCGTGTGTCCCACTACCTCGACGCAGCGGCCTGGGATCTCAGGGAGCAGCGGGCAATCCGGGACCCCCATCCCGTCCTGCTGTATTCTGAAGAGCCAGTTTTGCACAGCAAGACCTAGAAATGTTGCCATCTGGTTGGATGTTCCTGCGCTAATAATAGTGTGGCTAAGTATTTGCATGTGGGCCTCTTTTAGCATGGGTCTCCCAGAGGAATATGGGCCACATCTCTCGGGTTTTTAATAGAAAGCAAGTGAGGCCATGAAGTCAGAGGAAGAAAAGGTGTCAGAAAACACTGGGTCAATGGGACAGGGCAATGGGGGAACCCCAGCATGAGGAAGAGTCCTTCAAAGGTTTTGCGTGACCAGCTCCAAGCAACAGTATGGGACTGGTGTGGTGCCACGTGGGTCTGGACTTGGGTGAAGCTCTGCCTTGTGCAAGGGAGGAAGCCTGACAGGTCATCGAGCTAAAACCACTCAGACTCATCCTTCCTGAGACACATCGCCTGATACTGGTTCTCTGAACTGTGGTTTCCTGATGCAGCTGTTTGATAAATATTTATCTCTGCTCTATTGCAAAGCAATTAGGACAGCCTCAGAAGTGGGTTTACTCAAGAGGCACCACAAAAATAAGACAATTTGGATAATGAATGTATCTATTTATATTCCACTCATAAGGAGTCTCCTGTAAGCTCCTACAGAAGCAGGCACTTCCCAAAGCTTCCTGTATATGTCTGGTGCCGCACAAAGGTTAAAATTCACAGCTCTGTTCTCACTCATGCTGGTTTTACCCTCTGAAGCTGCCAGCTTGCACCAGTTTAAGGGAGAGTGGGATGGACTGCGATCAGACCGCTGGCTCCAGTTTGGGATGCTTATTCTGCAGTGTCCACAGGTGCTTCCACCTTCAACCTGAGAAGGGAGGTCCTTCTCCCGGTGCAGGCTGACGGGTACGGCTGTAGATAAACTCCCAGTAACAGCAATTAGGCTGTGAGGGCTTGGTTTTCAGTGCAGAATAGAGATGTAGTGTTGTCTCAGGGTAAGGGCTGGGGGTCTCATACAAGGTGCATGGTCATGGGGAAGACAGTGGAGGGATTTAGTCTTCAATTCAAGCTTTGAGCTCTGAGAGAGATGGTTTTTAGCTTTCTACTTTAAGCTGGTTCTTAGCTTTCTACTTTTGGCTTTGTTCAGGACACAGAAGGTGCCAGAGCCATTCCCAGGCTGCAAACCCATATGGAACAGGGTGGACACAGGTAGGCTGTAACTGCTGTGGGGTTAGCTCAGGGGTCAAGCCCCAGTTTCCTCCTCATGCCTATGAGGTGCCTGATCTCATTTCAGCCCCAGGCCACTGCCGCTGTGTTGCACCATGGTGTTCCTCATGTCCTGGTGTCAAACGTGGCTGTATCACACCCATTCCTCAGCCTCAATGTCCCATCCCCGAGAGAGGTGTGGAGGGATCGAAGGGTTTGCACACCCTTTATGGGGGGACCACAAGGTTTGCACACCCTTCATGGAGGACTCAAGGGTGCTGCTTGCAGGAAAAGGAGCTCTTTTTATGGACTTGTAGCACAAACCAAGCAAATCCTCCATGCGTCATGGCCAGAAGATTAACTGGGGCCCATCCCTGGGAGGGTGATGAAGCGAAAGAAGAGGTTTCTTTGTTGGATTTGGGAAGAGGCAGCCCCTGCACTCTCATTTATGCGATCACTGCCACTTGCACTGCTTTCTTCCCCTCTCCCTTCAACCGGTTGCTTGACACAAGCCTCCCTGGCATTTGGGGCCATCCCACCCCCTCCCCAGCGCCCATCACCATCTGCTCACCACAACCCTGCGCAGCCCAGCCCCGATTCCTTGTCCACTGCAGCTCCACAGCCCTTTGTGCCATTTTATCCCCTTGGCTGTAACTCCGCTGCTTGCCCCTTGCTCCCTCCTCATGCCCGGAAAGGCGAGAGGTGGGGAAGGGAAAGGTTTCCCCAGCTCTGTGCAGAAATGTTCAAGTGTGTCAAAAGACAAAGCCTGTCCCCTTTGCAACCCACCAGCTGCTGCTGCCACAAAAGCAGGGAGAGGAGGGGGGCCGGGAGCGTGGGGGGCACTTTGTGACCCGAAAGGAAAAACCTTGAGAAAAGAACAGAATAAATATCCCCTCCTTCCGCCCCTTCTTAACAAGAGGGGACAGAATTAAACACTTTTGTTAAGTGAGGGGCTGTCCCCCACACCAGTTAACACGGCTCCTGCGCCCTGTCCTGGTGTCGGACTTTAACTCACTCTGTGTCATGTCTTTCTCTCCATGGGCAGAAAATTCAATTAGTCTCGAGCAAATGCCTTCCTAAAGGACACAGAAAATGAAAATAAAGAGGAGAAATCTGCTTTCATCCTGTACAGAAAGAGGCTTTGGGGGGGAAATACAGATTAGGGAGATAAAGAGGCAGGTTTAAGGCTTTCAAAAGGGTTTGTTTTTTCTTTTCTTTTCTTTTCTTTTCTTTTCTTTTCTTTTCTTTTCTTTTCTTTTCTTTTCTTTTCTTTTCTTTTCTTTTCTTTTCTTTTCTTTTCTTTTTTTCTTTTCTCTTTTCTTTTCTTTTCTTTTCTTTTCTTTTCTTTTCTTTTCTTTTCTTTTCTTTTCTTTTCTTTTCTTTTCTTTTCTTTTCTTTTCTTTTCTTTTCTTTTCTTTTCTTTTTTTCTTTTCTCATTTGCTTTCTTTCTCTTTCTTTTTCCTTCTCCCCCTCCTCTCTTTCACTCTCCCTCACTTGCTTTTTCTCTCCTGCAGCCCTCTGATGACCAAAGCCTGTTCCCCCCCCCACCACTGCTGAATCCATCAAAA
>NW_010420337.1:3999-5528 GCF_000710305.1 Buceros rhinoceros silvestris
CCCCCCCCCCCACAACTGCTGAATCAATCCAAACTCCTACGTAAGCAGAGCTGTATTTGTCTGGCTATGAATAAGACTCCAAACCAGCCGCAGGTTTTTGCCTGTCCATCTTCTCCATCCAGGTACAATGCTTCCCCACTGCCAGGGAAGGGAAGGACCGATGCTGGGACACCCCTCCTGCAAGCCAATGGACTTGGGGATTTCTATAGCAGCCCTGGCAATCAGTGGACACTGGAAACCAGGGGAGACGTTTCCAGTGGCTCAGCAGTGAAGCACAGCTCCCTGTGTGCACAGGGCTCGGGTGCTTCCCGCTGGGCACCGTGCCAAGAGGGCTCGGAAGGGCTGGGTGCCTCCTCCACGGGGCACTCTGTAGCTTATCACACACGGTAAGAGAGGAGAGCATTTCCCGGCAATCGCGCTTCCTGTCTCTTGATTGCAGATGCTGGTGTCTAATCACCGCTTCCTCCCCAGCCTCGCACCCTGCACCAGGGCTCGGGGCTCCCTTGCAGCCTAGGGCAGGTTGGCATCAGCCCATCCTCCAGGTTCACCTCCCACAACTGTTTTTCCCCATGTTGTTCACCTCCTACTCTTGCAACAAGTTCATCTCCACGGGCTGGGCTGGTCCTTGGCTGCCAATGCACTGCAGCGAGGGCTGGTGCCTGATACTGCTGCCTGCCAGAGATAAGAACTAATCTCTGTTTTATGGTCGCAAATACAACTTGCAGATCAGAGTCTCTGTGCGGAAATCAGGACCGTACAAACACTCACAGCAGAAGGGAGGGGGGCTGGCAGCACATCCCTTTTATTGAAGTTGTTTGTTGTTTTCTTGCAGGCCTGCCCCTACAAAGTACCCAGCTTTGGTAGCAGGGAGGTAGCTCCAGCAAGCACTGGGTGAGAGGGACTAAATACATTGGTGAGGGAGAAGACTTCATTTTTTTGACTCATCAGAGGCTGGGCATGGGAAGTTCACCCATGAGCTTCCTCTGAACCAGTCTTCTTGAATGTGTGGGGGGAATAAGGGAAGAGAGTACAGTACCAAGTGATAACCTGACTGCATGCTGAAATAGCTCTGCACTGAGATTTTAAGGTCAAGCCTTGGAAGGGAAAGGGACTTTACAAACTGAAAAAAAAAAGCTGGTTGTCCTTCCTTTTACTATCAGCCACTGCCATCTCTTTAGGTGCACTCAACATCTGACAGACCGGAGGTTTTTAGCTTGCATCCGTCTTCCCCACCATCTCTCTTCTGCAAGCTCCCTGCCACACAAGCAATGGATATGTTTGGCTCTTTCTTCTGGCACTAGCTCCATTGCCCAGACCACAGTGGACGATGGACTGGACCATTTTCAGGTTGCTTTTGGAGACAAAAACTGTGGGAAAACTTCCCAAATCCCAAAAGCTGTGGGATCCCAACATTTACCAGGCAGGAGGATAAGCCAAGTCTTAGAAATGCCAAAGGACAAGACCATCTGTGATGGAGTGAGGAGATGGCAGAGTCCCAAAGCAAAAGGGTGGAAAAAGAGGAAAAAGTA
>NW_010420337.1:5615-16986 GCF_000710305.1 Buceros rhinoceros silvestris
GGGAAAGAGACAAACTGCAGAATGAGAGGGAGAAAATCAGCTTGGAGACAGGAGTTTGTGTCTTGGCTTTTTCCTACGTGCAGTTTCCCCCAGTCTCGTCTTGCTCTGGCCGACAGCCGGGACTGGTGAAAGAGCTGTGCAAAAACAATACGGAGGCTCTTGCAGCTTCTGCAGAGCCCGGTGGCTGCGGTGCTGGTTAATCAGTTACTCGCTCATAGCCCCGAGCTCCTGCAAGCTGCTTTCATCTCTGAGCCAAAGGAAAGGAAAGGATGGATCAGTCTTCTGCAGCTTCCTCTGCAACATCTGGGCTCTGCGAGAGCAGGCTCTGACTCTCTGGGAGCAGCGCAGTGACCGCAGCCCCTGGGCAGAGGATGCTCCTGCTCTCCAGCACCACGGATGTATTCAAGGGGACTGCTTGATCCTGGGCATGATATTAGTGCCACCCACAGCTGTTGTTCTGGCCCTGATTCAAGCTGTGGGGCTCTCCAGCATGAACACCCTTGCGCACTCCAGCCTCCTGTTGAGGTCTCGGGCTGTGCACTGCCCGTGATTTAAATAGTCTAGAGAGAAGAGATGGCAGACGCTACCTCATGCCAGGTCCCTCGTGTCTATCCATGAGGTCATCATGGCCTCCTTGACCATCGTCCTGGACTCTTGTTCTTCTGAGGTCCTTGTCTTCTCTCCCTTTAAATAACACTTTTCTTTCCTGCTCTGCCTCTTGTAAGCTGGACTACCAGGCTCCGCACTCCCAGGAAAAATTCCCACTCCTCTTCCCCTCGTGGTCTGATGAGACAAAGTAGAAAAAATGGTCAGAGGGGAGAAGAAAGGAGCTGGTTTTGAAATGAATAGAAGATGCTGGTCAGGCTGCCACTGAACAGACAAAGGCTTTCCAGCGTGTAACTGCTTGTCTATGCAGGAAAATTAATTGGAACAGCTTTTCCAAATTAGCTGCATCTGATGATGATAAAAATAATAAAAACAAATAGTGGATTAAGTTAAATTAGGAAAAAGCAGCTTTATTCTGGAATAGGCGTGTCCACATTCCAGCATATTTTATTCCACAATAGCAGCTTTGCTATGCTGCTCTGTGCCGACAAGCCCTGACACTGGCCCCGTGCACGCTCCCGCTCCTCCTCTGCGGGGTAATCCTGCCTGCTTGCTCTCCCCTCCAGCTGCCAAAGGGTCCTCCAGACTTTTTCCTTCAGGCTGCTGTATTCCAGCACTTCTCCCTGCCTGAAAATCCTCTATGAACCTGGCCCAGGCTTTGTGAACTTTGGTGTTTCTCATCCCAGTGAAAGGTTCCCCCAGCCCTTACCAAGCACGTGTCTGACCCTGCTCTCCTGCTGCCCCTGCTCCCTGCAACAGCCTCCTGACCAAATCTGGCATCATTCCTACTTCGAAAATTCATTTGGGTCCTTCACATAGCACCCAGTCCTTTCTGCTTTGCCTGCAGCCCTGAGAGCTGGCTCTATCACACAGGCGGCTTGTCTGCCTTCAGCTTAGCTCCTAAATGGCATTTGCATACACATACAAAAATCCTGGATTTATGTTGGATGGGGAAAGATGAGAATTTGGCACACGCAACTAAGCAGCGACCTCCCTGACCACGCTGTATTCGCTGAGCCTGGTTGTTGGATCCCATTTCATTGCTGCCAATTCCATGGGCTCAGTGTCAAGGAGGGTGAGGAGTGACTCCACTGACCGTACAGAGCTACAACTACTTGCATCAGACGAGGATCTTGCCCTTTCTGTTGGAAGAAAGACATAATTTTAATTATCTTGACGTGTTTATCACTGTGAGTCCGGGCCCGTTATCTCTGTGGGTTCGTTCTCAAATATGCAGAGCCACAAGAACATGATGGTCTTTTATTAAAATCCCGCTTGAGGTATTCCTGCAGCTGCACTTTGTGTCAAAGGATAAAAAATGTGCAGAGTGACTTTCCTTGCATTGTTAACCAGGAGTAGCTGTTGTGTGCTGTGAGCCATTGGCTACACAATGGGGCTTCGGCTACTACAGCTAATTTATGGGTCTGCATGTGTTCGTCCTGTCAAACCTTCTTGCAGGGAGGGTTTAAAGCCATTAAAAATGGTTTGTGTTGGTTTCCCTAGAAGCTGCTTTGCTGTGCAGACTGAAATGTAAGAGCTGCTGGTTTGCTGTGCATCATGATGACTCTAGGTCCCTCCTGACCCCATGCAGCAAAGCTGGGACACATCGGGGGGTGCTGGCTGTGCCCTGCAAGAAGGGTGGCATCGCTGTTACCCTCCATCCACCCATGTGTGGTTCAATGCGTTGTCTATCATCATTCAAACCCAGCTACCCCACTTCCTTCTCCAGTGAGCCCAAAGCAAAAACCTATCACCTTTTCTTCTTCTTTGCCTCTAATTTCATTTCCACAAAGGTGTTTTGTTTTTTTTTTACTGTCCATGCATATTTGGAAGACTTTAAATATTTGCCTTGTTGTCTGTTGAGCTACCTGCCCGATTCTGCATCCACCCCCCTCTCAGACCAACCAAAGTCACCCCTGCAGATTTCCGTCTCCCCATTTGAACAGCTGGATGGTTTGCATCAGACATAGTAAATTCTTGGTGCATCGTTATTTGTATTTCTTATTTGCCACACCAAAGGGCTTGGGCACGCTAGGCATGGGGTCCTTAACCAGCACCCAAAATTATTCCCTCTCTCCCACCAAGTTTTATGGTTGTAGGTCAAAACATAAGATAACGGGGTCTTGTTGAAGAGCCAGAGACCACAGTGTCAGCCAACCTCTAAATAGTCCCAGCATCAGCAGCAGCACTAAAAATAAGTCTAGTGAGGTTTCTTTTCGTTATTGTTTTGCTAGAATATGCCTTCTCCAGCTCACGGCCTCACTCCAACCTCACTCCCAAAGCTGCCAGGAGCAGCTTTCCCTCCTCCTCCTCCTCCCCTTCTTCATCCGATCTTGCCATCCCCATCCCCTCAGGGACCCCCACACGCAGACTCCTGCCAGTCCTGGGGGACCCGCAGTAGCAGATGGCAGCCGCGGGGGCCGGGTGACCTGTTAAACCGCTGCCGGTCACTGCCTGCAGCCCCCGCCAGCCCGGGGCTCTGTGTTTATTTGTCTAACGCGGCCGAAAGGGCTGGTCCCCACCGGCCCTGCTCGGCTGGCAGCCTTCGTCCTAGCGATGCTCGTGCTTTCCCAGCTGGATCACGCTGTGGATCCCCAGGGCCAGGAGCGTGCTCTCCCCAGACAGCAGTTCTCTCCTCGTTTTTCTGCCGGGGTCTGTACGGTGCAATGCAGGGCCACCAAGGCAGAGCCCAGTTAAAACGAGCTCCAGCAACGTGGGAAGGGATAAAGCAGCAATAACACATCCAGGTAATAGCTCTGCTCCTCAGCATGTCCACGAGAGCACCGCACGGAGGTGGCTCTGTCCCCTCCATACCTGTGCTCAGTCATTTAGGGCAACGCAGGCATCTGTCACTGCCCTGTGTGGGTTCATGGCACTTGTATTTGGCACCCAGCCCAGTGCTGAGGGACGAGGGACCCTTGCTCAGCTGGGCAAGCAAAGTGCTACCAGCAAATGATGGAGTGAAAAGGGAGAGTGGCAGAAGAGCCCACGGTCATAAGGAATGTGCAGGACCATAAAAGCACACTGCAACGTGTAATTGTCAGGAGGAGGTTTGGGAATCAAATACAGCAAGTGGGTTATGAGAAGGTGAAAAGGAACAATGTGGCCAACAATTTTTAATTATTCCTCCAACAATAAGAGGAAACTAATCTCCAGGCTCAGGGTGCAAATTTAATTTTCCCCTTCGTTCCCCTTCCCATCATTCAGCTGAGCACAATGGCACAGATGGAGCCTGGGATGTTTCTCCTTCCCCCGAGGGATGCCTGCCTGCTCTGGTGAGGCAGAGCCTATATCCTGGGATAAATGCCCTAATCCCAGGGCTAGAAGAGGACATTCTCTTGGTGTGCTCCCATCTCATGTGCCTTCCAAGGCGGCGTTATAAGTTCAAGGGGGAGGACTGCAAGTCCCACTAGCATGCTATGGTGCAAGGCGCTGTACAGAGCTGCTCTGCCAAAACATTAACTAGAGTTTATACACAGCAGGCAAAAGGCAGAGAGAAAGCTAAGGCATGAAGCAGGGACCCAACATGCCCAAGTTTCCTTGGCAAGGAGAGGGCAGAGGCTTGGAATTGGCTATAAATCACTCTCTGCTGCAGTGACAAACCCTACGGCAGCACAGAAGCTAAGCTTGGCTCTGTTCACATCGTTGGGGATGATCGTCAGAGGGAGTATGGAGGATGCCATGGGGGGCACAGAACAACCCTGCCAGCCCCAGGGCTCATCCCACGGCCCATGCAAAGCATGACACTGTGAGGGTCAAGAAGAAAAGCCCTTTTCCTGCTGGAGCAGAATTGCTTTCATAGCTGCACTCCAGCACATCCCAGCGCCTCTGTCCTTTGCTTAATTAACTCCAGAGCTTGTATGGTTTTCTTTTTTTTTTTTGGAGGGGGGGCGGTGAGGGGAGAGCGAAGAAAGAACAGCAGAGAAGAATGTAATTTTTTAATACAACTGCCGCCTCCACGGGCTAGCATGGGTCTGCAGCCCTGCGGCTGGCTTCCTCCACCACCCGCCCCCGCAGGACACCAGCGCTGGCCCAGCTCCCCCGCACACAGATGTGGGCTTCCCCCGGGCCCCGGTGCTGCGCTGGGAAAAGCCAAACCTGTCATGGTCCTTTCGCAGCTCTGCTGAGAACGTCCACCCCACCCCCCGCTGGGGCATCCCCCGCACCTCGCATCGTTCCTGGAGTGTCAGCACCAAGGGGGTGGGAAGCACTTCATCTCTCCTCTGTAGGAAGGATCCCGGGTAAATAAACAGCAGCTGCTGGTGAACTGGATCCGATGGCTTTTTCCCATTCTCTGGCTGGCTCTGTGATTGCGTCCAGGTGCAGGGAGCCGAGACCGGAGGCTGAGAGCTGAGATGCTGAGACAGATTTAGCATCGTTCTGCTTGAACAGTGTTGGCTGCAGCGGGATGACTCCAGGCTGACCCTCGATACATACATTGGAAGACAAGACCCAGCAGGGTGAGAGTGGCTGTGCCTCGAGCCCACAAGCTGTCTGCAGTAGGGAGGCAGTGTTAGGGACCTCAGGAGGCTGGTCACCATTCCCAGTGTCCTCTCTTCCCATTGACTCCCTCCATGGAGGTGGTCCCTATCACATCAGACTGGGCCGAAGCCAGTGGTGGCCCTCAAACTTGGTGGAAAATTAGTTTGAGACACAGGAAACCAAACTCGGTTTCATTTTGGGTTGCTATTATGTTTTAAATGCTGAGCTAGACCTACAGAACAGAGAGCAACCCAAGTTCAAGTGCTTTTGTGGTCTGGTCTCCATCCCTGCCTGAGAAGCCCCTGGGGGAGTCGCCCTGTTGCCCCCCCCAGTGAAGGTGGCATCCCCAGGCCCCCCAGAGGCGCAGGGATGCTGACTGAAATGCGGAGCAGAAAGGCTCATCATAACTCCCCCTGTGCACAGTAGCTTTGTGCTGTCCTGCGGGGACCCACAGCACCCATGGGTGAAAGTGTGAAGTTGCATTTTCACTCACTGGGACAGGAGCTCAGTCACAGGTGGAAGGAGTCAGGGTGGCCCAAGAAGCATTTGTCTCATGACTGTGGCTGATCCCAACACCCATGATCTGCCTGCTGTGGTCACGCTGACTCCTCCAGCAGGGACTTTCCCATGCTGAGTTGCAAACCAAAGCCATTGTCACTCTGTGATGCCATCAGTCTCATTGGACCCCAACGAAACCCAGTGTGTCCTCATGCCTGCTGTCCTCCCATCATCCAGGGGACACTTAGCTGCCTCCACTCCGTGCCCGCCCTGGCAATGGCACAGGGCTGCTTGGCAATGAATCACTGTCTGGTGCCGGCAGCATCCCTCTCCATACCACACCTGCCACGCTTTGGTTCGCCCTTCCCCTCGACAAGTTTTTCCCCCTCCCTTTGAGAGTGGCTCTTTTCAGCTTCCCATGGAAGGAGCCTGTTCGCCCTGTGATGGATTGCGCCTGATTTCAATATCAATGGGGCCATAGGCTCTGCCTGCACAGCCCCAAACAGCCTGTTTACCAGGGTTTGTTAACAGGGTCACCCTCCTCCCTTCCCTCCCTGCCGTCTCCTCCCCTGCACCAAGGAGCCAAGGCAGTAGCTGATCCCATTCTTGGGAACAGATTCTCCCGCCAGCCGGGCAGGCAGCGTTGGAGATGGGTGCTTGATGCATTGGGCAGGGATGGCCTCGCAGCGGGGTTTGCAAAGGGCAGTGCGATGGGAGAAGGGTGGTTAGCACCAGGCCTCCACCAAAGAGCATTGCCAGAGGAGCTTGGTGTTGCCATGGTGCCTCCTCTCCCTCTGCTGATTAAAAAGGAAAAAAAAAAAAGAGGAGAAAAAAGATGATCCTTTCTTTTCTTCCAGCCTTTCATCTCCCCCTCTAAGACTGTTGCTTTGAGTCCTATGTCGAAAGCATCCATTGCTAAAGGAGCCATAGAGTGCCATAAATTCAGACAGCCCCAAGCGATGCCTCTTGCCCTCCACCCCATCCGACAAGGTGCCTTTGTTGTTCCCACTGGCTGTGATTTATGTCCCTCAAGCCAGGGCTGCTCCTGAGAGCGCTGCCCCCGTTGTCCCCGAGCTGGCGACGAGCCACTGAGGCGGCTCTGGGTGTGTTTTGGCAGTGCAGTACCTGCCCCGAAAACAGCAGCCTTGCTACGCGCCAAACCCGGCCTGAATTGATGCCCAGTGCTCCACATGTTGCATGTCTGCATGGATCAGAGCCCTGATGACAGCCCCCTGCTAGCCAGCTTTCTAAAGCTGTCCGGTGTTTTGGAGATCCTCGGCTCAATTCCCATCATATGGGCCAAACGGGTGTCAGCTTCCCAGCAAGGTGCAGCATGACAGGCAGCCTGGCGAGGCTGTGAAGAGGATTCCTAACTGCCAAGCCACAGTTCATCGAGAGCATCTTAGGGGTTTCTTCAGCAATAAAAATCCCCTGCTATACTCATATCTTGCTTGAGAGAGGAGAAAGGTCAGAAATTCTATTGATATCAACCCCTTGCACTGAGAAAGTACAAGTGGAAGAAATATTTTACAATAAGAGTGGGGAGATACTGGCACAGGTTGCCCAGAGAGGTGGTAGAAACCCCAACCCAATTCCAGGTCGGGTTGGACGGGGCTCTGAACAACCTGCTCTAGTTGAAGATGTTCCTGCTCACTGCAGGGGACTTGGAGTAGATGACCTTTGAAGGTCCCTTCCAACCCAAACCATTCTGTGACTCTGTGATTCTACAAGTGAAACTATCCCAGAAAAACACATCCTTCCAAGCTGTCCTGGCTGCCATGCATGGTCAAATCAGAGCCCAGATGAACAGAACGGGAAATCCCATGGAAAAAGTGAAGGAGAGTGATGTGAATTACTCGGCCAGCTCTGGCTGGCCCAAAGGGCAATCCCCCAGCTCTCCCTCTGCCTGCACCCTGCAGGGCACTTAAAACCATGGCTGTGTCTCTGGGGATCTTGCAGAAATGCTGAGACAGTGTCAGCATCTTGTTTCCCCTTCTCTCCTCTCCTTGGAGTTTAGTTAAGCTTCTTGTCATGGAGAAGAAGAAAAGCAAAACAGGGGTGAGGGGAAGCAACCCAAACTGTAAAAACAGTGAAGGACTCCTCCATCACTCCAGGGAGCTTGGGAAAGGGAATGAGGGTCTAAATAATTCCAACGAGAAAATTAACCTCCTGTTGCACCAGAGAGGTGAGTCCCTCTGGACACTGTCAACACAATCTGAAAATTAGCAGCAGCCAGGCAACTCGTCCTCCTCTGCAGTCCCCTGGCTTTGTCCCTTTGGGGCCTGGGCTTATGTCTTCTGTGTCTTTGGCTGAGCTTTGGGTTTCCATGGTGGTTTCTGTGCTAACCTGACTCTCGGGGATGCAGGTGAGAGCCTGTGTAATGCCAGGATAGCCCATGTAATTGCTGGGACAACAGCAGAGCTGTCCCGCCCCAGCTCTCACCAGGACCCGCCTGACCAAGTCAAGTCTTCACTATTGGACTTCTCTCCCTGGAAGAGGAGAAGGCTTTTGCTGGCTTTTGTTGAGATTCACGTTCAAGGCTGGGCCTGAGCAAAGAGCAGGGGGGGTTCCAAAGCTCCTATTTCGGAGACCCGGTCTCCGGCAGAGCCGTGGGGGCTGTTGGCAGCGAGGCGAGCAGCTGCGCAGCAAGACGTTGCATCACGGAGGTGGATATAGGTGTGGCCCCGATGGCGGGCTGTTCGTGCCTCGGAGCTACTCTTTACTGCGGTGTCTGACGGATGCTGGCAGGTAAGGGCTGGCCGGCAGGATCAGCAATGTCTGAAACACAAATACACACCAAAAAAAGGTGCCGGGAGGCAGGGATGGGTAAGCACACTGGAGTCTTCTTGACAGCTGGATTTCCTGTGCCTGTGCCAGCTCCTGCCGCAGGTCTCTCCCCAGTCCCCGTGCAGCTCCTGAGGCCGCTCCTCCCCTGGAAGGGAGAAGTTGGAGAAATGTGGGCTGCAGTGAGGGGTCTGCAAACCTCCCGCTGCACAGGCGTTTTCCCTGATGGATTCACCCCAGTGCTCCCCGCTGGGGAGGGACTGCAGGAGGGTAGAGGCTTGAAGCAGAGCAGAGCACCTTCAGTTCTCAGCCAGAGATTGGGTGGGATGGAAATACTCCAGCAGGTCTCCATCGGGAAGGTAAAACCCCTTTCAATCCTAGCTCCTTGCAAAGGTTGCCCTAGAGCCCAGCCAGAGGCTGTCTCGGGAGCTAACCTCGCATAGGTGAGACATGCAGCCACTTCTGCACCCACTCCACTGCCTTCCACCACAGTCCACAAAATAGAAGTAACTGGGATCACATGAGCCGTATCTCCACGGGTTTTCCGAGTTGAGTCATGGGAAGACTAAATAGGGTTGGTCTCTCCCCTTTCTCCTCTGGAAATTCCCGATGTATGTGGGTTTTCCCATCCAGCTTGCACATCATATCAAGGAATCTGGTTTCAGTAGCTCCTGCCCTCCCAGTCCGTCCCTGGTGGGAAGAGTGACTACGGCTTGTACGATGATGACGTCAGGTTGCACCACGTGCCCGTCAAGTACTTTTGGCAAGTTCTGGAAGTGAGTAAAACTGAGAAGTGAACGTAGAACTGACACATACAGAGACATCCGTAATATTTTCCCGGGCAGCTTTGTGACGTGCAGGGCATCAGCGCTGTGGTTAATTAACCTGTGGTCTCCACAGCAACTGGGCAGGAATAGGAGGAATTATATATTTACTTCCATTTATAGTGGCAGCCTTCATCCTGAGATTAAATGGGAACCAGCCCCTCTCCCTGCACACACAGCAGCTCCAGGGCAGCTTCTGCAGTGGGAGAGGGAAGAAAAGGCTGCTTGTTTCTCAAGATGCCCTTTTACTATTCAAGCTCCTTCTACGTGGTTTTATTCAGCTGCATCTTACACCAGGCATCAAACAAGCCCTAGACTATTATGCTCTGAAAGCTTTCCCTGTGGAGAAAGCTGCTTGAGTCTGCCTTGTGTTTTCCAGTCCATCTCCCCAGTGAGACATACAGGCAAGTTAAAACAGGCAGATTTCAACAGGGCCCAGAAATAGGACAGTGGAGGATCTGCCAGGCCTAGAGGGCTGTCTCCCCTCGCTCCCCGCCCTTCCCAGTGGAAATCGAGAAGGTCGCTGCTTTCCCAGCTCCTAACGTGGGGGGTTTCTTCCCCATTGGCAACCACCATCCCCAATGCGATGCTGGCTCCTGGCAAGGGGAAGGAAGCTTGTCCCACTGGTAGCGGGATGGGGAGATGATGGGAAGATGCACAACAGGGCTCCAAGGAAGGGTGGGGACTAATCAGCTAATGCAAGCTGAAGGGTGATTAGGAGAGGGCTGCTCACAACCCCAGCATCCCCTTGTGCACAGCCATGCCTGCCTCACTGTTCCCTCACACCCAGCCCCAAGGCATCCCCAGGGCTTGGGAAGAACAGGCAGGAAATCTCCCAGGGGGAAATTTTCCCTTATCCAGGGCTGGAGGCTTTCTGCAGAGGTCCCCAAGAGGAGACTATGCCATCCTGGCGTTGGGCTTTATGGTTTTCTGGGCTCTCTGAGGCTCAAGAATTTGCATCCAAGCCTTGCAGCAGCGTTTATTCACTGTATGACCCCAAAAAAGGGAAGAAGGAGGTTTAGGTGAGAGGTTGATTTAAGCATGAAGGCAAAAAGAGAAGAGACATTGCAAACAAAAAGGGAAGAGGAAAGGGGAACTTTGTGGGGCAGAGAGATGCATTTTAAGGTCCTTTGGAGAAGAGGACCTTCACCTTTATCCAGACTAACCACTTAGTCCATCATTCTGAAATTTTCTGCTTACAGAACTTGGCCCCAGATCTGAGTTGCTTCTTGGTGAACAGGATTGAGTTCACCGAAAAATGTGCCCTTTTGTGGGGAACCAACAATGTGCAAATCCAGGTCAAATGCAAATGCAGGGCTTCAGCCAAAACAAGTGAGGGAGATCATTTGGAAGATGTCGAAACATCTTGTTTCAACATTTTTTCAAAACAAAACATTTTTTTGGCTTCTTTATTTCAAAACAGCATTTTGTACTTGAACAGTGCTGCCAGCCAAAAGGCGAAGGGTTAAAAAAGTGCAAAAAAGACCCCAAAAAGGGAAGAAAACATTGTGGGTTTGGTTGGAGGCATGATTCAGGTTGAGCTGAACTGACTTTTCTTTGACATCTTGCCAACTGTTTTCCCATTGCTATTCTTTTGGTGTGGAGAGCGAGCGGAGAAACCCCATCCCACAGAGCAAACCAGGGATGGGGTTTGCTGTGCAGCCATCCCAAAATACCCCTCTGCTGCTTAGAAAACCCCCTTTTTCCCCTTCGCTCTGCCAGATTTTCAGAGCTGTGGGTGCTGCATCGTGCTGTCCCGTCTGCCTGGTGGGGACACGCATCGGGCAACGAGCAAACCATCCCCGGGGTCAGAAATCGCCCCGCGTCCCCGAGAGGAGCCAGCTGCTCCATCTCAACGGTCTCCCCTCTTCCCTCACCCCTGGCACCACTCTGTTTTTCCACTCGAGGATGCAAAGCCCGAGCGGGGCAAGTAAGAATAAGGCCCTTTGTGTGAGCTGAATACGGGCCATGTGTTGCGCTAATGCTGCTGCGAGCCCACCCCGAGCTGCACATTCAGCTCTAGATTAGCGCAGCTATCAGGACACATTTAGATATGGACGATTTCCTCCGCCGTCGCGGGCGAGGGGGGACAGAGTGTGGGAAAGCTCTTCTCCAGGCGCGAGGCCCTTCTCTCGCCCATCATTGCCCAATCCCAGGGGTGGGGGCCGGATGGTAAT
>NW_010420337.1:17467-23973 GCF_000710305.1 Buceros rhinoceros silvestris
CCAGCATTAACTCTGGGGGGCCTGAAAAAGAAGGGAGAGGGGCAAAAAAGGCATGGTGGGGGGGAGGGGGGGAGGGGAGAGGCAGATGCAACACCACAGTAGAAGCTGCATTACCCTGCGTCTGTTAACGGGTTGAAAGCCTCACTGTTCAGGCAAGAGGGCTGGATCCAGCCCACTTCAGCAGTTGCTCACCTGCTGCATCGTGGGCTTTGCAGCGGGTGGTACATCCCCACAGCTCAGAGGCTTATCAGCCCTGCCCAAAACTGGGGTGCTGCATGGGAGCGCCCTCCCAGGTGGGACTGATACCCCCATTCTCTCACTGGAAGGAATAGGGGCAATGTAGCAGTTATTTGGCTTCTTCCCACTTAGCAGCACGTCAGGGAGTACCAGGTGGGACTTCTGGGTTCCTCTCCCCACTAAACCCATGCTGTTTGTGCAAACGTACGTCGTATGCTGTTGCAAATGTTTGCTATTGCTAGTGACACTGTACAGGCAGGACATCAGCTGTGACCAACAGGACAGACCTAGCTCCCCACGCTGGGCTCTGTGTCTCCCCCTCGCAGCAGCCAGTTGTGGCGTGACTGATGATGCAGGACTGGGCTGCAATGGTGACCACAGTCCTCCCCACCAGAGGCCAAACCACCCAGAGCAAACACCAGGTACCTTTATTGCTGCCCTAAGGATGGGGACCATCAGGTTGGTTCATGGAAACCTTGGGACAGCCATTGGGGGGATGCGGCTCTGTCAGCTCGTGGGAATCGGCTGCAATGGAGAGCAAACCCCTGCGGGGACACTTCCACAGCGAGTGCCAATCCTGCCACCTCCTCCTCCCACCCCTGCAGTGCCTCCCCACCCGCTCCCGTGCTGCCTACAGCCTCCCCACCGGGAAGGGGCTCTCATTCCCCACCTTCCCAAAGCAGGGGGGAAGGACGGCAAACTTCACACCACTGTGTCAAGCAAGCTCCCAGCACACCTCCGCAGCATCCTGCCCCTCCACCCCCGTGCCTTCTCACCCACCCTCAGATGTTGCTATAAAGACATCAGTGGCAGTAAAGAGGTTAATGTGTGTGGGAGGAGGAGGAGGGGGAGAGGGAAGCCGTTCCCATGAAGTGGGTCCAAGGCTTTTACAGCCTCCTTAGCAAAGCAGAGCATCTGTCCATGGGGTTCATTTGCCCTGGAGCAGATGGTCCTGTCCTCCATCCACGCGGTCAGGCAGGCGGGAGATGGGCTGTGGCCGATGCTGAGCCCCAAAGAGCCTTTTGTCACTTGGAGATTTCACAGGAGATGGGGCTGAGCCCCGCGGGGGGAGGCAGAGGGACAGGAAAGTGGTGCCTGGGAGAGTTCTGAAATACTCAGTCTGATCAGGCTCCTCTAGGTGGTTTTTTAATATAAAAAGCCTCCAGAGCTCAGTGCTGACCCATAACCCAGAGCTCCCATCTTTAGCAGGGGGCTCACTTCTCTCCCAGGGTACTGGTATCCCAGTCACAGAGCTGCACTGGGACCTTCTGGCTCTCATGCCGTTGAGTGTGTGGGCATCAGTGCATGGAAGAGAGACTGCTCTGGCTTTGATCAGCCTACCTGGGCATGTCATCTCACTGGAAGAAGTGTTGGCACATTCAGAGCTGCATATCCGATGCTGTCTGTCTCACCACGCTGGCCAGGGAGGTTCAGCTGGGGAAGGCTGCGAGGCTGGAAAAGTCACATCTTCTGTCACTTCCCCAGGGCCAAGATGCTCTGAGGGCTACTTTGGGGCTGCCCTTCCCACAGCGGAGAGATGCACCCCTAAAAACAGCTGCCACATTCACCGCTCTGCAGAGCAAGGCATTTGGTGAAGAATACCCTTCCTGAGGGTGCTGCAAAAAAGATTTATGACATGATGGTTTAAGGCTGTAACCAGAGCTGAACTTAGCAGGTTCCCGGTTTACAAAGAAGAATCTCCTTCCTGTACTCAGGAGGTTTTTGTGCCTGGGGCTGCTGGGCAAGGCTGGAGCATCAAATTCAGTCGCCTCACCATCACATTCACTATACCTTGGATTGTTTTCTTTCATGTTGTTCCCCTGGAGGGAACACAAGGCTCCACATCCATCTACACTGGAGAACAACCTCCTTGCTTATCCCCCTCTGAAGAGAGTTGAGCTTCCTGATTTACCCATATCTGGGCTTACAATCTCTAGCAAAATAGCTCTGGGCTGTCTCCTCGGCAGCTGTGACATAATTATTGTTACTAGAGGTTTAAGCAAAGTCCCCCTTTGCTCTCCAAGCACTGCAGCACATTCTCACCACTTCTCCCTGTGCCGGAGCAGGATCCCTGAAATAGCCCTTTCCAAATTTCTGCTCTGGCACTGAGGACATGAGGTCCTTTTTTTTGGATTCTTCCTTCAAGGATTAATACGATGACACCGATTTTTTTTCTCCTCACCAGCCTCTTAAAACAATAACCTGTTCTCAGTGATGTCAGAGGTTATGCAATGATTTTTAAAGATACCACGTCACTGAGGGTCCCTGAGACCTCAGCTCAGGAGGAGGAGTATCAGCTGTGCTTGGTCCTCCAGATTTTCCCCTGAGTCTCACCCTGAAACCCACCTGTACTGCTGCTCCTCCGGGCCTATGGAAGTGGGAGAAAAGGCTGAACTCAACAGGGACTCCAGATGGACCTTCATCATCCCTGCTGTCCTGCGGAAACTGTGTGTTACCCTGTCCCTTTGCCAAGAATAAAGAAAATTGATGAATCTGTGACTTTGCCAACATGCTACTTAGTCCTCCAGGTCTCTGAGCTTCCAGGACAGCTGTAAGTTATTCTAGGAGAGCCTATTTCCTTCCATCCCTCTGGATTTTCCTACCTTGGCTCCACCTCGTCCCAAAGGGAGGACAACACTAGCACAGATCTTCCTCTGGAAGCCTGTTTACCAGAGGATGGGAGCAATTTTCCAGATGTGCTGGAGGGAAGCAGCTTCATCCAGGGACCTGCCCATCGTGCTCTTTGTATCTCCGCTAAGACATCTTTTCCTTGCATGGAGGATGTGTGTGTTCGGCAGCGAGCCCGACTCACATAAGCCTGGACCTGCTCCCAGACACCTCGATCAGGGCCACGTCCAACAGGCTGCACGCTCGTGCATGCCGCAGCAGCTCGGCAGCTGTGGGCAGCCAGCCCCGCACAGCATCAGGGAGAGACCAGCCTTGTGCTGGCCTCACCACCACTCTCCCCAGCTGCTGCACGGAGGTTTCTACCCATCCAAGAACATCCCTCTCCATCCAGGAACACAGCAGCAGGTCACGTCGTCTCCCCAGCCAGCCATGCTGGATGGCAGCCACCCTAGCAGCACCTCCCACCTGCCTGTCCCATCGTCCCCAGAAATGATCATAATTTCCCACCAAACTCAACGTGCTCAATCACACCAAGCCACCGAGGGCTGCCTCACAGCCTGGCAGGTGATTGCTCTTCCCAGAAGACATAGCAAGGGGACAGCTTGGTTTAGGTAACCAAGGATAATAAAAGGAAACACAGCGAGCTGAAGTGCAGGAGGAAGCGGGTGGCTGGGTGCTAAAGACACAGGGGAAAGTCAATGGCAAACAGCTGGAGTGCAGATGCTCGGCAGAACCGAATGCCTCGGCTCTGAGGGCAGACTGTGACTAACCAGCAGATGCAGCCTGGGATGAGTAAATCAGTTTATCACTAAGGGAAGAGGTCATTTGTCACCTTAGGCAAAACAAGCGTGTTACAAATGGGAAACTGCAAATTCTCCATGCCACTGCATCGTAGCAGAGAGAAACCACAGATGATGCTGAGGGAGCAGCCAGGACACTGGAGGAAGAAGCATTGGGCCGGAAGAGAAAGGTCTTGGTCCAACTTCATTGCCTGCTTAGGTTTAAGCAAGTAAACAGTCTCATTCATGTTCCAGTGCTTTAATGTTTTATTGGACCAGGATTTTAAAAGTGATGAAAAGTCTGTATGAATCCAGAACAGAGGCTCGGCTGAGAGAAGAGGGAGGAACCGATCAGTCAGCACGAGAAGGCTGGAGATAAGGGATCAGTCAATGACTGGTTTATATCAGTGAGGCTTCACCGGGGTTACGCATCTCCTTAGCAGAGACGAGCCAGAAGTGGCTTTGATGGACTAAATGCAGTCGGTGTCTGTACTAAATCAGGCATTTTAATGGGCTTGGGGAGGGACGAGTGCTGATTTCTTTGAGAAGAAGAGACACTGCACTCGGACTTGTCAGTACTCTAGATGTCATCCCATCCTGGGATGGGCAGGGTCATGCAGCAGCCAGGCTCTGTCTATGCTGGATGGAGCTGGACATGCTCAGATAGGACACCCAGCAGCATGAGCTTCTGCTGCAGCAGAGGCTGAGGACCAATGTTCTTTCTCACGTCTCTGGGAAGCATTTAGCATCCCCGCAAATCCCTAAGTGCAACAGATAGTTACAAACACACAAGCTTCTCCTGGTTTTTGCAAGAGCTGTGCCCAGGACCAGCTATGGTTCAGGACCTGGCTGTGCCAAAGGGTGCAAGGGAAGAAACAGAGGCAGCCCTGGGCTTTCCTCTGTATTTTCCCACTCGTGACTGAGTTTTTGAGATTGTTGCTGCTCCCCCAGCACAGAGCCGGGGATGCCAAGATGGTTTCCTTGTATTGACTCCTCCTTCCACAGCCAAGGCACAAACGCAGGTTTGTATGTGGTGTACCAGTCTCCATCCATTCCCCCGCTGTGCGTGTGTATCTGTGTCTGTCTCACCCTCTCCACTTCCATGCATGGGCTCGGGGATGCTTGCCAAGGGCTTCCATCCATAGCTGCTATTTGTGGACATCTGAGTACAGATGAGAACGCGCCGGGAAGCAGATGTCGACACAACCTCCTTGTTAAGAGACCAGTCCCTCTGGACAGCAGGAAGAGCCGCCCATTGGATAGGTCAGGAGCGCTGGTGCCTTTCAGCATTGTCCTGCTGCTCCGGTGCCGAGCCATGCCGTGGGTTCCCACAGCTGTGCTACAATGGAGGCACAACAGGCTCCTCTGGGGACAAAACCTAATCTGAGAGATACCGAGAGAAAGCTCTTCCTAAAAAAGACGCAGTCAAAAGCTCTTGGATTCCCTGCGTCCACGGATACCCGATACAGCCGCCTGCGGTATGATTACCTCCAGTCAGGCTTTGTCCTCTCCAGCTCCCCTGAATGTCACACTTGTTCCCAAATACCAACAGGGAACAATGTGGGGGCAATGCAAGGAAAAGCCTCCTCTGTCCCTCCCAGCCTGAAAGCGAATATCAAATACCGGTGCCAAAGGGGAGGGAGGGGAACGGTGAGAGAGGAGACAAAAAGGAAAAAGCCCAGGGGTGAGAAATGCCTTGGTGAAACTGGGTCATGGCTGCAGGGTGACAGGCAGAAAAGGGTCCCTGTTCTCAGACACGGTGAGCAGACACCGTTGCCCAGCAGCTCTTCACTGCTGGTGGCCTCGTGAGCAGACACAGCTGGAGGGTGCCCAAGGTGAAATGTCTCTCCAGCTACCATATATGGTATGTCATATGGTGTGAGGGGCTTTGATGCTCCCCATAAGATCCTTTCCAGGCTCTGAGGAGGGCAACCATCATGAGATCCAGCAGAGGTTGGAGGGCAGTGAGGTTGGCTTCACTCTGCCACACACAGACCTTCCTCGTACCACTGCAACCATGGCAAGAGACATCACCTTCCTGGGGACAGAAAGGCCTCGCTGGGTCTTCTGGAGGCACTTCCAAATTCCCCCAGCTTCCAGGACCTTCACATCACACATGAATCCAATAACCTCTTCCCCATGGACTGCCCATATGTGAGCTGGAAACAATCTGATTTTCCATCCTTATCTTCCCTCTCTGCTGCTGGTGAAGTCAAGTCCTCTTCAGCCCCCTCCTTCCTGTAGGCCACACATGGTTTCTTCCTCTCTCAATGAGTCCCTTTGTCCCTTGAAGGGACAGATGGATGTGCTGATGCACTGGTGGACTGGTTACTGGCTCTCCCGTGTCCTCTCCCAGATGGGGAGATGGTCCTCCCAGCATTCCCATGGTCCCTGGAGGTTGGGCAGCACAGGCAGGAGCCGGGCTTTATCAAAGGCTTACTGGAAATTCAAATAAACACTGTTACAAATGCAGTCGCTATCAACCGCCTGTCCTCTTCAGACTGCCACAGAACGGCCCTGTCTTCTTCCCTGCCTGAGGGCGGAAGGGAAAATCGTCTAAAACTGCTTTTGAGTCAGCATGGCTGCTTTCACCCCCAGCAGCTCTGGGCCACGGGCCCCAGCAGCAGGTCCATGCCTGGGCCAGCGAAGCCAGAGCAATGGGACAGGAAAACAGGGTTTCCTACAAGTTCAAGCTCAATGTCTGACCCAAACTCATTGATGACAGAGGCAGTTTTTGTTAGGCTTTGGTGCAATCTTTTAACAAATCACATGGCAGGAGTCAGAGCAGTAGAAACAGAGGGCTGATGAGGCAGAACAACAAATGCAGTCGAGCACACGAGACTGTAATGCATGACCTCCTGC
>NW_010420337.1:24084-25772 GCF_000710305.1 Buceros rhinoceros silvestris
TCCGGCTGAAAGAGACACCTCGTTCCATAGGTTACCGAGAAAACCAGTTACATTTCAAAGAAATGGAAGAAGTTACTCAATGCTGCGTATGATCCTAATGGGAGATGTCCATCTGAGATCCTGTGGGCATGGCTGGAAGCGTACCACATTGTCTCCTTGGAGCAGGGTGGATTGGTAGGGTGGACCATAATGGGAACTGCTCTGGTTTGAGCAGGAACACTCCGAACAAGCCACAGCAGGACGACTGCTGAAACTGCATTTTGAAGACATGTAGAGGTCCGTGTATTGCAAGAGTTGATGGAAGACTTCCTGCAAAGAGAAGACAACCCATGGAGCAGCCCCATCTGTTGCCAGACGGCCACACAGACAGTGTGACCTTGTCTCACAAGATAATGAGATTTATTCTGCTCCTTTTGATAGGACATCGATTAAAGCTTCTATGCTTGTAAAGGCACCAGGGGTTCAAAGAGCTGAGGGGACAGCACAGAGCAATGAAAGACAAGACTTTCTTGGCTTCGGCCGAAGATTTATGTATGTTGTTTGTCTTAGAGCAAGATTGGAATGAACATCCAACTGCTTGTGACCAGACCAGAAAGGCAGAATCCATCAAAACTGCCAAACTGAGATGAACTCAAAATAAGCCTCAAGACCCCTGGCATATCAGAAACCCAAACAAACCATGATGCCAGTGCTCGTGGGGCTGCAGGTCAGCTGGCTGCTCTCCCAGCAGTGTGCCTTGCAGTCCAGAAGAGATGAGCTCACCATGCAACAGGGCTGGAGATCAAACCCAAGCCAGGAGTGCGGTCTGTCTGCTCGTGCTGGCTCTGACAGGGAGCTGGGGCCAGTCTGATACTCATTCAAGAAAAATGGCTGTTTGGAGTGGATGCAGTCGCTCGTTCCTTGTGCCTTTTGGGTGACAGCCTCAGCCGGGGCAACTCAGCAGGACTTTGCCAATGGAGCTGTGTCAGTCTGGAACTACTCAGCTCTGGAAGGGCCATGAAACGGGATTTGCAGTTTAGGAGCCTTCAATGGCCTGGACTCACCATGGCTGAGTGAGTTTAACCCACTTTTGGGTTAGTAAGCCCTTGCAACCTGTGCATCTATGGCAGGAGGAGCAGCGGGGCACATGAGCTCTCCCGGCTCGCTGCCTCCTGGAAGGCTCCCGGCACTATTTTTGCAGCGCTGACCTCATTGCTCCTATCAGCCTGCCCTTTTCCAGCTTCCTCTCCCTGATATCTGGCTTTTGCCCCGTATTTCCTTGCGCATTGAGCAAACACCTTAAGCCTCTCTCTACATTTCTAGGATTCTTGTTTATCTCCCTGCGCGGTGCGGGGCTCTGGCGGGGCCCTGCCTTCCTGTCCTGCCTGGCCAGTTCCTCTGTTTACCTATAACACATATTTGTTTGCTTTTTTTTTTTTTTTAATGCAGAGCGACAACTCGGTACCAGGAGAGATGGTTTTTCCTCTCCTTTCTACTAATTTCTCCATGGTCCCACCCATCTTCTCCCACTCTATAACACATATTTGTTTGCTTTTTTTTTTTTTTTTAATGCAGAGCGACAACTCGGTACCAGGAGAGATGGTTTTTCCTCTCCTTTCTACTAATTTCTCCATGGTCCCACCCATCTTCTCCCACTATTACTACCTGTGAAGAGCGTTTCTTCAGCCCTCACCACATGCAATGTCTCA
>NW_010420337.1:25925-32594 GCF_000710305.1 Buceros rhinoceros silvestris
AACAGAAATTCTCAGCTTGGGAAAGCCTGGAGTCTCCCAAACCCTCTAACTGGTCCCGTACTGGCCACTGTTGTTTGCAGGGAGGTAAAAATTTTGATCCCAATGGGAAGCAGAGGGGAAATGAAAATCCCTTTGCCACCCCCACCTCCCTGTGCCCCCCACTGACCTCTCTCCCCTCCATGATCTCACACTCTTCCCTCATAAAGCAAATTCTTCCTGGATTATATTTTAATATCTGCAAAGCCTCAAGTTTGAAAGAAAAACAAATGTGAAACCAGCTCATGAATTTTCTCGATATGAAAAGAAGAGAAATGGCCTCTGTCACCCCTGAGAGTCACTATAGGAGCCACATGGATGGATTAGGGTCAGCAGAGCTGACAGCCAGGCATGCTGTTAGACCCCGGGATTGAGACATCAGGAGCTTAACCCCAAAAGAGACGGGACTGTTGCACAGCGCAAGGGGACAGCACGACAACAACCATCTTGGGAGCTTAGTCTCTCCCCACATGGTTCTGATTCATATCTCTGGATAGTCTGAGTGTTTATAATATATGCTCCTGGTAAAAGTGATCGGGGGCACAGCAGGGTCTCGAGGCTGGGGATGGTGCACCACCAGAAGTATGGTCCTGTCTCCTGGGGAAAGCCTCTCCGCATCCGCATCCCACCCTGCAGAGGCTGGCACTGAGCTGGGAAACAAAGTCTTGCTGCTCCCTGAGCTTTTCCCTTTTGCATTTGACCCAGTTTGGGCTTGGGGGAAGCGACATGCCCTCAGCGAGGGAGGCTCCAGCCCTGCTTGGCCCCAGCTCAGCGCGTGGGCTCCGGCAGTCCCTGCAAAGCACCAGTGTGTTTTTCTGTTTTGCAAAGGGATGGGGCTGTTACGAAAGGGAAGCAAGGTGAGAGATAACGATATGATATGGTTTCCTCTTCCCTCTCAGCTGCCAGTTTGAATCCAGCCCAGGTCGGTAGTGGAGGATGCCGTTGCTGATGGGATGCCTGTCCAGCAGTGAGTGTAAGCTGTGCTCTCTGGCTGCAGTCCCACTTCCTACGGGGCAGGTGGCTGCATCCTCTCCATGGGCTTGGCATGCTCCCTGCACTCTGTTCCAGATGAGCAGCAAGCGACCAGCTTATTCCAGAATAAAAGTCATTTATTCTGGGTGTAAAAAGCAGGATGGCTATTCTTGAATACTGTCCTTTCTCCACCAGAGTGGACAACCCACACCTAGGATGGTATTCCAAAGTGGAGCTAATTCTCTAATTGGGCAACACTTGAAATAAACCCAAAAGAAATGCCCTCATCATCCTCAGATGTGTTCCTTCAAGGTCAGGGAATGAGGAACAAAGGGGACCCTCACAGGGCAAAGGACACAGAGGCTGTTCTGCAGCAACGAGAGGAGCGATCCCTTTGTTGAGGACGCCTAGTCCCTTCCAAGAGCACAAAACACGTCGCCTCCACCCTTCCTGATGCAAACTTCTGAGCCATGGGGAAAGGCTCAGGAATAAGGAGTTTCCTCACTTTTTGCTACCAGCTTTTGATGATGGTCACTGACCTAAGTTTTTTCCAAGCAGTATGCAGAAATACTGCACAGTTCTCAACATCATCTTGGTTTCCCAGCCTACACTTGCTCTGCTTCTTGGCTCATCTCGTTACAGCAGGATAACAGGTGATACAGACTGTCCGTGAGTCCCCGGGTTCCTCACAAACTGGGAGAGCTGCTCCCAGAGCAGCTGGTGCAATGGCTAGCCTGGGTTATTTTCTACCCTCCCAGACAGGGAAATTTATTCCCAGTATTTTGACTGTTTCCTCTTTTGTGTAAATAAATCCAGGTCTGAAGAAAGGCTTTTGGCCTCTCCACATCTTGGGAGCATCTTCCCACACCCCTCGGATGGGGATTTCCCCACTGAGCTCTGTGTGTGGAACAGGCACAGGGAACTGTGAGTCTACGATTGTAAGATTCTTTGATTCTATGATTCTATGACTGAGGCAGGGACATTGCCTTGCCGTAGAAAAGGGCTGTCCCTGGCCATCAGGACCTAATGTCACCTGGGCTTCCCAGGCACCCTGTTCATACACACTGTTCAAAACCTCAAATGAGTGACAAGATCTGGGAGTCTTTGCGGGAGGTTGCAGCCCATGGAGGTAGCTGGAAACGTGTGGGGTGGGGGGTTATTCCCGGACTAGGTATCACCTAGGGGTTTGTCTATGACTGGCTGACCTGGAAAAAAATGTTCTTAACTCTCTTATCGCCACACAGATATGTTCTGACTTGTCTGTGTTTGGGGGTTTTAAATATTCTTTTCCCAAAGGGATCATCTGTTCTTGGTTAGGTGCCACGAGGCCACCCTACAGCACTGGTGGATTTCAGTGGCTAGAAGAACTTGTCATAAAAGACCCTTAGCTCCCCAAAAGCTTTAAAAAAACACATTTTAAACGAAGTTTAAGAAGTGGTTCTGAACAACACGATCCTGGAGCAGCTGAGCTGAAACTTATCCATGCTGGAAAACCATTTCTCTGTGTGCCAGTATTACAAGAGCAAACGTTAACTTACTAAAGTATTGCATTTGCATCTATGAAGAATTCTTTCTCTCTTTTTAAAGTATCAGTTCTTTTCACCTGGAGCTTTCTTCTGAATAAATTGCTGTTGTAAATTCCAGCGTTGGTTAACATCCTTGTCCTCGGGGTGTGGGTGTGCTTTTATGGGCTCGTATGGAAACACAAAGAGAAGAACACCCTTGATATACTGGGACAGAGGATTGTAGATTTTCTGGGGATTGTTTGAAGGTTGGGTCCCAGGTTTTCAGCGGTTTCCGTGTCTGCTCGAGGTTGAGCTCTGAGTGGCTATTTCCTCCTTCATCTGCAGTTGGGCAAAATGTCTCCTGTTTCCAGGAGACCTGAAAGCTGAGAGCCTTGGGTTGGAAGGGATGCAGAGCCCAAGCACATCCTTCATCTCCAGGACAGCTGGAAGAAAACGCCTCCAGCCACAGATACCACAGCTCCTCTGCCTGTACGGGTATGACAGCCCATCAGCAGAGCTCATGGGGCTATTCTGCAGCACTAGTGAAGGCTGGAGACCAGCAAACCAAACAAGCAGGCCTGGTGGTTTCTTGCTGGTTGCTCTCACCAGAAGATGTGTAGACAGGCAATGGAGGAATCTCCAGCAGTTTGCATTCATGGGGAGATGAAATGTCTCCATGAGTTACAGACCAGCTCCATCAGGGTCTGTCCTAGAAGATGCTGCACTTCAGAGTCAGATTATATCCTTTAAGTGGCTTTCTCTGTCTATGAAACCACACAGCCTGGATGAAGGCTTCCCAGAGCATGCTGTGGACTAAAAGGTGCTCTGTAAGGTGGATGGAGAGAAAGGGAAGGAAGTGCTAATATTAACCCCTGATTGCAACATGAGGAGTGGCATCACCTGCAGCACAGCGGTGGGGTGAGAGGCAGCAGAGATTCTGCACTGTGCCTTGGAGGGGACAGTGGCACCTGTAAGCAAACCCTTCTCTCGCAGAGGGGATGTGCTGGGGCCCTGCAGTGCTTCTGGGTCGCAGCAGTCTCAGAGGAGCTATTCAAGGGGAAAACCACATGCACATTCCTCAGGACAATGGAACCCAGCGCCAGACGATGCTGTGGTCCAGGCGCATCCTCTGTGGACAAAGCTGTACAGGAATACCTGAAAGAGGAAAACTATAGCTAAACTTCCAGTTCCCCCAGAAGGTAGAAGACAATAAGTAGCCATCAAAAGGCATTTCCTGCTCATCCATTGTTCCTCTCTCTGGGTCCTGATCAAGCTTTGCACATGGTTTGCAAAGAGACAGACCTAATTACAGCACCGGGTGAAGAGCTACACACACCCTTATTGTCTGCTTGAGCCCTGGAGCAGTCACTGAGCAGCTGGATGAAGGTGTTTCTTGCAAACACTTGCTGCTGGTGGCATTTGTCCATCCCACATTTGGTCTTACCAGGTTCATGAGCCGTCCCAGTCTCGCACTCCCCTCTCAGGTACCTGCACAACTGGGGGCTGGTGCCTCCCTGCTCGCCTACTGGAGCACATGTAGCACGTCTCCTCTCCAGGTCAGGGCACCTGACGTGTCCTCCATCTCTGCCTCCCTTTATCTCATTCCATTTCCCGGCCCCAGCTTTTCTCTCCTAATTAAATGGTAAAAACAAGTGGGATCTAGGCCAGGCATGGACGGTTTCAGCGAAGCAATTAGCCCTACGATGTGAGCGAGGAACAATTAACGCTGCTCTCTGGAATTCAGCCATTGTGCAGCTCATTGTATATTTTTGCCTTAAAAGGGGGCCAGCGTGTTGGGAGGAGAGCAAGGGCCCCTGTTCGCAGAGCCGGGCTGACATTTGCACTATGTTAGTCATGCTACATGTCAACATTTTTGTGAGCTTTCCAAAAACAGAAATTCTAATGGGATGTTTTAATCCCATCTTCACCCCCGCACATCCCCCCTGCTTTTCCCCCTTTCAACTCCCACCTCCCTCCTCCTCCTTGCTGCCTCGCACAGCGCTAATACCACCCTCTCTCGGCTTTGGCTCCCGGAAACCAGGCAAAGCCAGAGCAGCGAAATTCCTATTTAAACTAACATCACATGAAAAATGAACTGCTGCTTTTAATCCCTTTCTCAGGGGGAATGGGAAGGGAGCGAACAATTTCCCAGGGGTGCAGTGGGGAAGGGGCTTTTAGACACCACCAAGTCAAGCCGGAGAAAGAGGTGGGTGAATGTTGCTTCACTGATTTATCTTTACAAAACCTCTCAGTGACTTCATCAGGACACCCCAGGGGCCAGGAAGAAGCCAAGAAGCTGTGGGGGCCCAGGAAGAAGCCAAGTTCCCCGGGGGCAGCCAGCATTTGGAAACAGCCTCGCAGGAGCATGTAGGGGCTGGGGTGACACACATATCTGATCTGGGTTGGATGCAGAGGGTGTGTGCAGGTGGCTGCGGGAGCTATCGCTGCTCCAGGGAGAGCTGAGGGCACTGAGATGCTCAGGTCCAGACATAGAGTTAAAATGCATCCCCGATCCTCTCCCCGGCTCCCTCTCCCCAGGAGGTTTTGAAGACCTGGAGCTGTAGGTAGCTGTGGGCAGTAAAGGAGCAGCCAGTGCCCCATCATGGGGGGGACCAGCTACTGCATCAAACATGGACCTTAAAGTGGGAGATTTAGGGAGTTACTAAGGCAGATGCTGAGCTGGAGGGGAGCTCCAGGGCCAGCAGCCACCTGGGCCCATGGCAGCTCCCTGATGCAGCAGCAGGGCTGTCTCCAGCAAGGAGGGTCCCAGCACTGCTCTTGCCAGTGGCTGCTGGCACAGCTGGTCACAGCTGGACTCTGCCCTAAGCTGGGCTGAGGTGTGGTGTTTTGGGGCCAGAGCTCACCTGCTCCCGCTTGCTGCCCCCCTCGGTTCTTGCCTCTGTTCCCTTCACACAAGACCCACAGCGGCAGCTGCCAAACAGCACAGGGCTCTCCAGGGAGGGGGTGTGGGAGCAGCCTGCCTCTATTCACTGTTCCTGCTCCCTGCACACTGCAGTTCTGCTCTTGCTGGAAATGGCATACTGGGTTCGCTGGGCCTTTGTCCAGTCCAGCCCAGCCCAGCATGAGACTTGATTCCTGCTTCCTCCTTGGGGTAATCTCTAAACACTTACTCTGACATCAGCTCCTGGCGCATCTTCAGAAAGACAGTGGGAAGAGGGACAGCTCGGGACAGGAATGTGAAAAAAATTAGGGCCAGAGAGAATGAGAGGCCAGAAATTAAAGGAAAGTTGCTGCAAGCTCCTCTAAGCCCACCTCTGGCTGGAAGGAGCTTGGCATAGGCTGGCCATCATCTGCAGCGGACAGCGATCTCAGCTGGTTGTGCTCTGGCCCTGCCTGTACAGGTGGGCAAGTACAGGCTCTATGGGTAGCCCATAAGGGAGTCTCCCAAACAGGCGAACAGGGACCACGGGATGTCTGATCGAGGCACATCATCTCTTGGGAAACCGAGGCACAGTGAGCTAAAGATTGTTGGTGGGAGCTTTTGCTGCCCCGCTCACCTCTGTGTCTGGCTCTCCACCTAGCTGATGCTTCTGAAGGCTCTGGCTTTGCAGTAGTCCACACAGTGCAGGGCCAGCAGTCACTTTAGCTCTGTATAATTACGTATTTTCTTTTACCACCCCAAACCCACATTTGACAGTTAAATCTAAGCAGTGTCTGACAGCAAGACTCCAGCCCAGATGAACTCTAAAGCTCCCTGGTTTGCTGTGAGGGTCAATACCAAACGACAGAGGGTCAATACCTGCATGCAGCCCAGCTCTGGCCGGTGGCAGTCTCCCAGCTCCGTGGCTCTGCGGGCGCACCCGTGAAGATGGAGCTCCTGACTGCCAGCCCAGAGGCTTTGGGGTGGGAAAGCCAGGTGTGCAAAGACAGTCCTCAGCTGCCCCAGGAGCTGCTGTTGGGAGGAGGGAGGTGCAGAGACTGTGGGAAACCCGAGTTGGATCCAGCTAGTTCACTACTTCAGGTTCCCTTTTCCTCCTGTTACTACCTTCGTTCCACGGTTTTAACATTAAAAATTCATTCCGCAAAGGAAGGAGTGGAAAGGTCCCTTCGCGCACTTTATACCGCTGAAACCCCCCTGAGATCCACCTCGACCACGAAGCCCCAGTAGAGGCATTAAATCAGCGGCAGCCGCCCC
>NW_010420337.1:32825-37460 GCF_000710305.1 Buceros rhinoceros silvestris
CTGAATGGGGAGCATGAGAAACCAGGCCGTGTGGGGACGGCCCCGTGCCCCTCGCTTTCTTTCAGGATCAGCGCGTCTACGGGGCCGCTTGTGTTCCCCAACCCCTCTCCCCCTGCCACACCGGGGGCCATAATCTGGGGGCAGCGGGCTTGGAGATGGAGAAGAATGCGGGAGCGGGGAGGGGAGGATGGGGACTGTCCCCTCCCGCCACCACCACCGCCAAAGCCCCAGATTCTTAGACCTGGAGGAGTCACCACCAAATTCCATTCAACTGACAGAAAAGAAATCAAATCCTTTTAAAGAGAGCCCACTTTCCCCGCAAGAATGCTCCCTTGGCCTTTTGTTGCAGGGCTTTGCTTGCTCCCAGCAGCTCAGAGGAAGCTGCTCCAATACATTAACCAGTTTAACTTGCTCGTGACCCCCGCTGCCCAGCGCACAATGAAGCGCTTCGCCCGCTTTTTTCCCCAGCTCCTTTTCAGGAGCTAAATCCCCCGCTGTTCCCCGCTCGCTGCCTCTCTCACTCAATCTTTCTCAGGCCTCTGCTTCAGCCCCGGGAAAATAATAATGCTTTGCATTTGTATAGCCCCCCCGGCCCTGTGGGATCTCGAAGTGCCCCGCGCAGATCGAATCGTGTCCCCCCCACCCCACCGAGGGGACCCGCAGTCCCCCGAGGTGGAACAGGAAAATGATGTAGGGTCTGAGGCCACGGAGGGTGGATGGGGCTTGCAGCAGGTCCTGGTGTAGAGTGGTGCCAGAGCTGGAGCACGTCGGGGGATGACAGGGATGGGGACAGTTCGGCATCAGGAGGTGCATCGTGAGGAGCCATTGCGGGACATTTGGATGCTGGGCAGAGAGGCACCAACGTGCTCCACTCTCTGCAGCCACCACAATGGCACTGTCAGACCTTTTGCTACAAGAGCAGGAAGGTTTTATGTTCCCAGGGTGGTTAAAAAATTCCAGTAGATGAGAGAACATGAGCCCTTGTGCCGGCCTTGAATGGCAGAGCCCATTGGACAATGGGAAGTTAACCAAACCCGGGCCGGGAGCGCAGAAGTCTGCCGCGAGGCGCTGCCATTTTCCTACCAGTAATTGATGCAAAGTCTCTTTTGTGCTCTCAGAAAAGCCCAGAAAGAAAAAACTGGGGGTGAGAGGGGAACCACGGGCATGATCTGGCTCCTGGGCTGCCCTCCTCTGTCTCGCTCGTACACCTCAGCCACGCGGTCGGAGGGAGCAGAGGCTGCCCGGCCACACATTGGGGCCAAACCCCGTGAAATACTCACGACAATATGATGGTGGCGAAGTCGGCGCCAGACAGAGCTTTTAACCCCTGTCCGACGAAGCGCGTAAATCGTTCTGGGTGGATAATGCAGCTTTGCAGCCTGAGCACAGCGTTTCTTTTGGGTGACCTGAAACTTTATTACTGGGGATTTATTAACCATTTTTAGCAGCCCTGAGAACCTGGGAGCGTCTTAGGGACCACCTATTGAGTGCGGGGGTCAGGCTGCGAGTGGAGAGTTTAAACCAATTTAAATGGACCTAATACCCTGGTATGGCTGAAAGGGAGATGCCTCACGTGCAGTTCCAGCCCTGGGTTGGTGTGGGGCTAAATCCAGCCAGCTCCAGTGGAAAACCAGTATGGGGTTTCAGTAAGGTTAGTTTGCAGTGGGATTGAGCTGGTGGGGTTCCTCTGCAAAGGGCACATCCCTGGGATTTGGAGGACTTGGGCAGCTTCTGGCTCAGACCTATTGCTGTGGAGTGGGGCAGAGAGGGGAGCACACCTCCACCGCTCAGCCAGAGCTGGGCTCACCCTGCAGCATCTCAGTGGTTATGAGTTATGGGCCATGTCCAAAACGTGAACCTTTTGTGGAGGAAGTGAGATGCCTCTCCCAGTCCAGTCCTGGCATCCCTTCTGCAGAGTGGCCAAGACATGGCTCTTGTATTTCTGAGGCACTCAAATTTTTCTGGTGCTGGGGCCACCCTGGTTAAGACTAGGCTCTTGTACCCAGAAGAGTGGAAGAATGCCAATGAACTGGGCATCGAGCATTCCTGAGAGCATCCTCCATGCAGCAGCCTGCTGCTCCCTGCCCCTTGGGTACCTGCCTGTGCCCACCCAGGGGCAAGCAGGGCTCCCATTACCCCATTACCATTTCCCCAAAGGGACAGTGCCTTGCTGGGGACGTCCACGTGGCAGGCAAGGGCCAAGCCAGGAGGCCAGGCGCCTGGAGAGGAAGCCTGCGGGGACATGGCCAGCAGCTGGACAATCTCGGGGGTGTCTCGCTTCAGCCCCTTTCCCCAAAGGGACAGGTCCTTGCGTGGGACGTCCACGTGGCAGGCAAGGGCCAAGCCAGGAGGCCAGGCGCCTGGAGAGGAAGCCTGCGGGGACATGGCCAGCAGCTGGACAATCTCGGGGGTGTCTCGCTTCAGCGGGACAATAGTGCTGATAGAACAGCTTCCCCTCACTGCCGCGGCTCACTGACTGTGGGCAGCTGGGCTGAGGACCGGGGTTACGGGCGGTGCTGGGGAGCTGGGAGAGCCCTTGTGCCGGTGCTGGCAGCAGCACGGCAGCTCAGCAGACCCCGCTGCATCGTTCCCGGGTCGGCGCCACACAAAGCCTGTATTGTCACTTGCCCCGCAGCGCCGGCCAGGACCCCAACATCTGGCCGTGGCGCGTGTCCCCAGCCAGCGCCGAGGCTGCGGGAGCGGGAGAGCAGCTGGTCGGGGGAAAAGAGCCTTTCCTCCCCTTTCGGCTCCTGGAGAAAGGGGCTCTTTCTTCATTCAGGGTTTTGCCGATCAGGCTTTTCAGCTGCCTCTTGAGCCGCCGTTGATTGCTGTGCCATCAGGTTGGAGACATAGGGTGCCCGAAAATAAAAGCAAATTGAGACTGGAAGGCTGGGCTCTGCAGCAATAGCGGGAAGTGGGGAGTGTGGGCTTCGGTTCCTGTGTTTGTACGGTCTAACTGCTTTTTTTTCTTTTATTATGGGAAGCTTCTTTGGCAGCACAGGTCTCTCCCCAGACACCAGCAGCGCTGTGCAAAACCAAAGCCAACAGCCTCCCTGAGCATTTCTAGCCCGGGGCCGTGCTTCAAGGGCTGACCAAGGGGAATGTGTAGCCTCAGATCAGGAGAAGGCAAATGCTGGGGCTTGCCTGAGGAATCAGCTTCCCTGCTTCGTCCTGCCTGGTATTATGGTATTGTTTATCCAGTGCCAGAGATGAATGGAGCACGTGACAGCAGGAAAAATGCAAGTTGGACAAGGTCCCTGCCCAAAAATGCGGCAGCCCCTGATTATGGCATTACATTGCAGCCCCGGCCCAAACCCAAATCCGCCTCCCTGTAGCAGTGCACACGCTGGGAGAGAAAACCCCAAGAGCTCCCTGTCTGCAGAGACAGAGGATGAGGGGGAAAAGAGGCCCCAGGGGTTGGCGTCAGTAAAATAGCAGGTTGGTGGCACATGCAGGATTAGATCTCAACCCTGGTTTCCCCCTTCTCCCACTGCCTGGCTGACAAACGGTGTCTCGCTCAGCAAGGCATGGTTAGCGCGGTTAGCCATCACTGCGGGAGCTTGCCTGGCATCTAGGTGGCATTTATTTTCAGATACCCCTCCGCCTCGGGGCTGCCCGTCGGCAGTGTCTCCAAAGCACAGTGCTGTACCCAAGATGGGGATAGCCATGTCCGGGAGTGACTCCAGATCTCCCTGAGCAGGGGTGAGAACAGACCCCCCCACTCCCCATTCCCAGATTTACCCACCAGACTGGAGCTTGGTGGAAGTCAGAGGAGTGCTGTGGGTTTTGGGTTTGGTTTGGTTTTTTTTTTTCTAATTATGCTTGACCTCAGAAGAGGATGATGGGAAACTGCCTGAGCTTGGTCAGGCTGGTTGGCTTTCTGGTAACCTCTTGGATACAGCTGTGAGAAAACCTCGGTGCCAGGCTCTGGGAAGTAACAGCTCAGGACGAGCTGGAGGGGGAGTGCAACCATTGCTGCCGATGAAGCAACAAGTGATGCTTCCGCCATGCCGGGGGCTGCAAAGACGGGTGTACTACCCCCATCCTGCACCCTGCCCACCATCCCCTGGGCCTCAGTAGGAGGGAAGGAGGAGCAGGCAGCCTGCCCACACTCTCAGCCGCGAGCAAGGGAGGGCAAAGCGCAGGCAGGAGGTTGGGGATGTTCAGCCTGGAGAAGAGGAGGCTCCAGGGAGATCTTATTGTGACCTTCCAGTACTGAAAGGGTGCTTAGAAGAAAGATGGGGACAGACTTTTCAGCACGGCCTATCGCAGCAGGGCAAGGGGTGATGGTTTTAAGCTAAAAGGGGGAGATTCAGACTAGATATAAGGAAGAAAATTTTTACACTGCAGGAGGTGAGACCCTGGCCCAGGTTGCCCAGACGGGTGGTAGAAGCCCCATCCCTGGAAACATTCCAGGCCGGGTTGGACCGGGCTCTGCTCTATTTGCAGATGTCGCTGCTCGCTGCAGGGCGGTTGGAGCAGGTGACCCGTGAAGGTCCCTTGCAGCCCAAACCATCCCGTGAGTGCGCGGTTCCGCGGGCGGGAGCCAGGCAGCGCGGGGCCAAGGGGCGGGCAGGACGCGGGGAGGAGGAGGCTGGCGGAGGAAGACGCGCTGGTGGCGAACGCGCCGGAGCG
>NW_010420338.1:0-15159 GCF_000710305.1 Buceros rhinoceros silvestris
ATGATTGATTTATGGGTTTTCACTATTAAAAGCTCTTCTGTTTTCACCCCCTTACATTAACTCTGTGTTTGATTTTCCTTTGCCTAAACAAAGCCTTGAATTCAAGCCATAACGAGCTACTGAGCTCTGGTCTCCATAGGTTTTGGTGGGTTTGCGTTCCATCCAAAACCCTGTCGTCAAAAAACCATTTTGGTTTTAACGACCACATAGCTTTAACACGTGACACCTGGAAGTGTTTAAAAGACATGTAGATGTGACTCTAAGGGACATGGTTTAGGGACCCTGGCAGTGCAGAGTGAACAGTTGGACTCGATGATCTTAAAGGTCTCTTCCAACCAGATGATTCTATGATTCTATGAAATCCCACAAATTATATTCCTTCTTCATGCAAAAACGTTTTGTGGAGCCAGTTGCTTGAATCCAGAACATTAGTCACAATCACATTCAAGATAACAGTTTTATTGTGAAAATTAATTACTAGGATCAATTTACCTCAATACCAGAAAAAAATCAGTTGTATCCAATTCAAATGAAGGGTAAGTTATCATACAATTAACAGCCAAGAAATTATGTATTATTTACACCAAAAGAAGAACTTGCAAAAGCTTATGGACAATATTGACAGGTTGGATGTTTCCAAATGCATAAGACCTGACAGGATTCTCCTGAGAGCTGCTGTAAGGGCTGGTTGATGCGGCTGTACTCCTTTGTCTATAACTTACACGGCAATTAGATGAGGTGACTGATGGCTGTAAAAATGCTGTTGTTACATTCAATTTTAAAAAGGCATGAAAAATATCCCAGAGAGCAATAATATGAGACTCAGCTAGGTCCCTGACTATAGAAATATCATGAGATATGTCTCATTGGAATCTCTTTCCAAGTACATCAGCACAAGAAAGTAATCAGGAGTGTGTAACCTGGATTTACCAATAATAAGTCATGCTTGACCAACCCGATACTTGTGATGAAATGTCTGGCTCCAAAGAGCAGTGGATGTAACCTGTCTTGACTTTAGCAGGGCTGTAGATTTTACATACAAAACTTTCTCCATATAAAAGTTGAAAAAACACAGGCTAGAAAAAACAATTTTTTAGGTGGGATGAAAGTTGGTTGGATTGCCATGAAAACAAAGGCTGGACATTTGGCTAACAGCTGGTATCAAGCAGACTATCCCAGTGGTTGATGTGTATTCATATGTGACCATATTGGTCAATAACTTAATTTACAGACTGGACTATGACACAGACTGCACCCTCAACCATGTTGGATGAGTGCTTGACAAAACAAATGGAAGAGACTCCATCCAGTAGAACTGGGATAAACTTGAGGACAGGACCAACAGAATACTTATGACACTCAGTAAAGAAAAATTCAAAGTTCTGAAAAATACCCCCATGCAGACTGGAAAGTGGTTGCATGAATTACAGCCCTGCTGAAAGGGGTCTCAAGTTTGTGGCTGAGGTTGGGTGGAACGTGCATCTCATGGCAAATAACACAAGCTGCATGCATTAGGAGCACTGTAGCTACAAGTTACTCTCCCCCTTCACTCAGTATCGCTCAAACTGCATCAGCAGGGATGTTGAAAAACTCAGGAGATTGCAGTAGGGAATGTGACTCATGTAATACTATTACTATATTACTACTACTGTTATTATCATAGAATCGTAGAATCATTTTTGTTGGAAGAGATCCTTTAAGATAATCAAGTCCAACAGTTAACCCAGCACTGCCAAGTCACCACTAATTCATGTCCCTCAGCACTACATCTGTACATCCTTTAAACGTCTCCAGGGATCATGACTCCACCACTTCACTGGGCAGCCTGTTACGGTGCTTGACAATCCTTTTGGTGAAGAAGTTTTTCCTAATACCCCACCTAAATCTCCCCCTATTACCTTGCCTAAACCTCCTCCTTTACTATATTTATGTATTATTATTTTTGATAAACTTTTTTAAAAGGTCATTATTCAAAATGAGTAAAAATAGGTAACTGATCTTCAGTCACTGCTGTATGACAGATGGTTGATAATCATATTTTAAGTCATGTTCAAGGACTCTTTTTGTGTTCAACCTCTCTCCATGTCTAACAACAGTACCAGTATTTTGCACTACTATTTTAGAGGTTGTGGAACATGGATTCATAAGGATAAATTGATGGTAACTGAAAATACCACATGACCATACTGACAAGTGGCTTGTAGTTCATAAAACATAATTTGCATCGCCGCAGGATTTTTTTGGATAGGGGGATTGAAAGCAAGGGCATGCATAATGTGATCAGAATTATTAATAAATCAATGAAGGTTGACAATAACTGTTTCAGGACATATGACTAAAACCAGTTGTTTTAATCTAGAAATAAATTTTTCATAGGAAGAAAGAGACAGGAAAACCTTTCCCAAACTTTCAGACAAAATATGGATAGTTGACAGTCTGCAAGATGGTGTTGATTTTTTGGTTTGGGTTTGGGTTTTTTTTTTTTTGCCACTATCCATTGTACTTCTTATCCATAACTTTATATTTGTTTTCCACAACTCAAAGCACTTTCATTGGAAACGAACAACAGCATTTGGAGAGTAGCAAAATAGCCTCATTTGTCTAATGCTGTATTGTTCCATGAAATAGTATTTCCTTATAACTCATCAAATGACACTGATGAGAGTAGCAATGAGCAGAAGGACAAATTAGCAATGGTATTTGCTGGGTAGCTTTAATTATTTAAAAATGGCATGTGGAAAATGGTATCACTACAAAGCCATACAAAAAAATGGTCCTCAAAAATCTAATTCTAGTTGTTTATTTAAAAATGTATACTTATTAGAATGGTAACATCAGTAACACAAAAGATGTGGCAAAGAAAACATAAGAAAACATAAGATAATCATGAGAAATTCATGCAATAGCAGATACATTTAGATGCCTTGGTTTAAAGACCATTCAGTACAAATAAAAAACAAGTTCTGAGACGAAAGGCTCAGTAGAGTCATGCAGAAATTGAAAAGACGCTCTGGATTGCACAACATCAGGAGGTATACAAGCCATGGCAGGCATGAGATGATTTCTCAGGGAGTTTTGGCATACCAGAACAGAATTCTTCTACTGTGCTCGCTTGAAGAACTAAGAATGGGACAACTAGCACAGCTACCTATAAAAAGCTTTTGCTCTCTGAAAGTCACACAGAAGAGCATCACTTATGACAGCGACAGACTTGGAATATTTGTAGGAATTGTAAAACTACCAAAACGTCACATAATGCTGTCGTGCAACAGATTTATTTGCCTTTGTGAAAATTACAGAAATAACAGAAAGGAGAAATGAATGCTAGGCAAGTATATTAATAAAACAAGAAGAAATGAGGACAGGAGAGTTTGGGAAGAGGGTAAGTGAATAATAGGGATTATGCTAGCCTAAGGCAAACTTAGGGTTTTCCCATTTTAGAATGTGAAACCAATTTCTTGTAGAGTTTATTTTCTTAAATGTTCTTCAACCAAATAGTTGTTTTCAGGTCCTTAGAATTTTTTCACTAAAAAAATAGTATTTACTTTTTAATTTGGTTTCTCTCATATTTCTAAGAGAACCTTTATGTATCAAGAGTTCAACACAAGATAGTAAACACACAAAATTTCATCTGTATCTTAACTGAAAAGAATTCCAGTAAAATCAAGAGACATGTGGAATAAAGTTCTTATCTGGCTCTGAAATAAGATTAACAAATAAATTATTAGACAAGGTTACATGATTTTTCATTTTTCCCTTGCCACTCTCTAAACTTAGTCAACTTCTATTTGCCTGAAACTTTCACCTTATTTTTCATAAGGTTTTCTCATCTTGGTTTCTAATTTTTACTTGAAGATGCTAGAAAGTAGAAAAAGACAGAACTTAATTATTTATTAATATGCCATAGAAATATGCCATTTATTAATATGCCATTTATTAATATGCCATAGAAAACCCAAAACATTTTAATGAAAGAAACAGTCCTTTCATTTTTGCTGCCTCTTCTTTTGAGGTGGTTTGGCCACGAAGCCAAAACTCTTAGTGAGCTAGGATGTCAAGGGCTGGTATTTCTGAACAACATGATGGTTACTGCTCTTGAATTTATTGATTGAATAGCTAGAAGGAAGGGGAAAACTCATAAACTAATAAGCTTTGGATTTGCAATGCAGTTGGGAGGGAGTTAGACGTCAGCGAGATTGCCATTTGCAGAAGTATGCAAATGCCTGTAACTGAAATTCTAACTGCGTATCCAAAGGAAGAAACACTGTTAGTGTTTGCTGTGAGTCCTCAAATTAAAAGGCTAGAATGAACTGCAGGATGTCATCCCTTTGTTTCGTACTCCAGGATATGACAAATTCTTGTCAATGATTTTCTTAACTGATATTTATTGACTCTGCCCTTAATAATCCTCCAGAGATGACAAGTCTTCTGTCTCTCCAGGTAATCTATTTTCAGATGATGACACTTTACTACTATTACAAGAAGAAGGTTTTAACCTGAGCTTTCAATGCTGCAGTTTAAGCTAATTACTACTTCTTGTATCCACTATGGACATAACACAGAGAACAGATTATTCCTTCCCCATTTACAGTAGCCTTTTACTAAACCTCCTGCATGAGACAAATGTGATGTAGCCACACAGGGCCTGATCTAATGTCTGATAATCTCAGTGCATAGACACTGTTGTAATCATTTATTATATGTTGCACCAGATGTCCTATAGAGCCATTGCTGTATTTCTCCCAGCTGGAAAGGAAGGACAAAATCCGTCTTTACTTGTATGAAACACTCAGATATTGCAGTGATGAAAACCGTATTAGAAGTTAGACAGGTTCTCTACTTTCCTTCAAGAATAATTTGCCCACTTCCAAGAATTACAATGGCAACTGCAATTTCCTGAGAGCTTCTCAAAGCAACCTGTAGAAATGTCACCTACATTAGGCTTTGCAATATGCACAGGATGATCTGTACCAATAAGATCTAATAAAAAAATCTCTACTACATAACAAATACAGAAGCAAAATTAATAAAATAAATGTTATTTAAGGAAAAGGATTAATTAACGCAGAAATGCTTCCCAGTAAATTTTCCTTTCAGAATGCACATTTTTTAACTTTTGAGTGTAAGCAAAGTACAGGTCCCATCAGAAAAGATCATCCTAGCCATATTTCCAGGTCTAATGTAACAATTAGTTTTTCCTCAAACTACAGGGTGAGATTTTTTAAAACATATTCCATGTATGCTTACTAATTTTCCAATTGTAACTGCTTATCAGTCCTTACTCCTTCACAGGCAAACAGGTTTTATTTTTTAACAGTAAGAATAGGAAAGAAAAATACAGGATAGAGAAGCAGGATGAATTTCCTCATGAAGGATGAGATGGAGAAAAAGGAGAGGTTGTACACACTTGTTACAAACGTAAAGCATTGTCCCTAATTCCTGTATAGCTACATGACCAATGAGTAACTTCTATAATTATCATCACTACCTGTTTCCTGCTCCGTAGATTCTTGCACTACAAGCTTCAGAATGAGCTTATACGGCTTAGTGGAGGAGCGCTGTACTGAGTTTTCAGGATTTCCTGAGTCACATCTGGATATTGGACATGCTGACTTTAGCAGTCGGTTTATTTCTGAGTGTGGTCTTCTTCCCTAGCAGACCATTCAGTCAGCAGACCATTCAACTATCAGGCAAAACTTAAAGAACGTATTGGTTTAAAAACACATTTCCAACAATGAACTCTACTTTAGCACTATGAAAGAACAGAATTAATTATTAATATAATTAGGATTTCCCTCAGCTACCTTAGGGTCTTCACTTCTGAAACTAATTAGCCTCTAACCAGCCCCAGGTTTGTTATGCCTTGAGAGTTCTCAAATATGCACCTTTCTTTTATCTTCCTGTTATCTTTAAGATGCTACTACAGTTACGCAGAGTGCTGCTAGGAAAGATCAACCCTTTTCCAGACTAAACCAAAATGATCACCTGTACCCTCTGTTTCACAGTTCTTTGTTCCCTCTTTGTCTGCCATTGATTACTTGGATATCACCTGGAAAACAGAGGATTAAGTTTTCTCCTCATCCTGATACTCAGGAACATTCAAAAATGTTATTGTAGACTTCAGTATACCTCTGGTTTTGGCCATTTAACCATTGAAGACATCTGAAATTGGTGAAATCATATGGACTATATTATTAGAAATGTCGAATCTACAATCTTTTCTTTTAGTTTTATACATTTTATTTCTCTATCAGTATTCTATAAAGACCAAATATTTGGGACTAAGGTCTTCAACTGAAAAATATTCCCCTGGGATATGCTATTAGTTTTAGGAGGAAACCTTCTGGAGACTGTCACAAAACCTAACGAGGTTCGTCTATTGTTACCCTTGCTGATGCCTTAACTTCTTTTTCCTATTATTTTGAGCAAGTACAAAAGATGGCCTGAATGATAATTACTGGATTTGCTAAATTGTAGATGTATTCTTACTTAGTGATTTTTTAAAAATTTGTTTTCAGAACAGTCAGGTAGAGTTGTATTTGTAGAGCAAAAGAGGATGGGGGGTGGGGTGGGGAGGTGAAGAAAGAAGGGGGGAAAATGTTATCCAGCCATGTAGATGCTGTTGATAAAATTTATAGCTAAAAATTTAATATGTTTAGGGCCATGATGAAATGCTTATCGTCAGCTTGCATTGCCTGCAGTTCTTGCTGATTCCAGCCCTCTCAGCGTATCCTGTTAATGAAATGAAATGGCATGGGCCCAGTGCCTGCAAAATAAAATTCATTTCATTACAGTTCAAGAGGCTTTCTTTTTCTTTTCTTTCTTAAAAGATGGGCTTAGATCACAAACCTTTATAGTATTCTTTTTTTCTTTTTCCTTTTTTTTCCTTTTCTTTTTTCTTTTTTTTTAATTAAAAAACCCCAACAACTATGTTTTTAAACTGTTACTAAAAGGATAACCAATATCCTAAATTTAAATTTACTGGCAGCAATGCTAGGTCATCCTTCCCTTAAATCCAGCTATGGTCTCATGACTTCTGAGCATCTATTTTAAGAAATTCTATTCAGAATCGACGTCACCATTGACTGGGTAATATATTGTCTCCTTCTTCCTTGGTTTCTCCTTATTTACTCATTTATCCTTACCCAGCCACGGTGATTCTAGCTTAATAATCATGTAAAAGTTACAAAACACCAACCAGGGTCCATCGTCACTGGCCACTTGTGTTTGCTGGGGGAAAAGAAAAAAAAACCCCAAACCTGATTTCTGATACCACAAAATTAGAATGGTTTTGTTTGTTTTGGCTTTATCTTGACACGTTTATCAGGTTTTCCACAGACATAAATCTATGGAGAAGCAACTGACACACAAAATTAGACTGTACCTAAAATACCACATTCTAATAAACATTACGTCACTATGACTCATAATGTTCCTACAAACCAAATCTTGCTATAGCAAAGTTTATCTATGTAAATTAATGTGCATACAGTTTTGTTCAACAGCGCTAAGAACCAAATCAGTATTTTAAGCTCTGGACTTACTGTGCTTTTCCCTCAAGACTTTTATTTCACTCCTTCCCCAAATAAAACTGTGTTTATCTTTGCATTAAAAGCATACTTAACACTTCCCAGAGTTACTGTTAATTTTAAACCAAATTTCAGACCTTGCATTCACCCTACACAACCGTGTGCTTCCTTTAACTACACTATATGGATGTCTCAGAATTTGGCCTCTAGTATTTAATGCCTTCAACAGTAAATTGAATGTGCCATACGGATCCGTATTTCTTCCATATAAAGGTGAATTTTAGAAAGAGATATGTATTCTAATCTCAAATGTGTTAACCTTTCTTTTTTGGGGATAAACAGAAACAAAAGCCAGTCTGAAAGCTTTTGACATTGGTAACATGATGAACCTATTATTTAATTTGTATTAAACGCAAACAGGAGCTGCAGAAACTCTCCACTGAGGTGTATTGCTGTTTTATGAGAAAACTAACTTTTAAAAGCAGAAGATGAAAATACTTGCATTAATAATCTTTTTCCAAAGGATGGATAGGTACAGTGATTAAAGTGTTATCTTAGGACTTTAATGACCTGGGTTCAGGTCTCTGTTCTATTTTCCTTATCTCTTTGAGACACAAAGCTACATGACTTGTGTTCCCAAACTAATAAAATACCCAGATGCTCATGTTTCTCTGTCCTTGAAGATACTTTGAAAAGTTTTTTTTTAAGTTAACTATTTTTGGTAGACACAGACTTGATCAACTAAAATAAATGAATTGTAAGTGGACAAGCCTTCAACATAATATCCAGGGTAAAAAAAAAACCCAAAAAACAAAAAACCAAAAAATCCAGTTTGCTTGGAAAACAGAAGCTCTTGAAAATCATTTAATGGCTTTCTGGAATAGTGAGGTAAAACTCCTTGAATTTGAAGCATCTACTGGATAGAAAGCTACAGTCTCTTGTTTTCTACACTTATGAATAGTTACTCATATTAATAGAGCATAACATCTAGTAAATGCAATTACTACTTTACAGCTTACAACCTAAACCATTTTCTACTTTTCTCAGACTAATCTATAACCCCACTCGTCTGTCATTTTCCATTGTCAGACCCACTCCGAAGGCCCTCAGTAGAGTAAATGAGGGGATGAGTGGGCAGCAAAGTTGCACCGTACCAATTTGGCTTTACCTGAATAAAAAGTGCAGCTACATCTGTTGCGGGAGAAGAGCCTAACACTTTCAAAACAGAATTACATTCAGGAAGATGCTGAAGAAATTAATTGTTCTACAGGACTGGGTTACTGACCTCATTAGAAGCTCCAGGAACTATCAACTTCCTGAATTTTTTCCTGATATGTACCTGCTGCCCTCTGATAGCATATCCCCTGTTGGTGAATTTAACACACATCTTTTGAAACTGTAACAGACTGTGTTCTCCTCTCATTTTCTAGGACCTTACAGTCATTGTCATTCGCTCCACCTTAAATTGGATTATGTCTCTCTAAATTATTTCAACTCTACACGAGGTAATGCTTTTTTTTTTCTGGTTTGCAATTCTGGCACTCTAAAACATCAGACATATACCGAATTATGGCTACTACAAGGGAGATCTGGGCATTTTACCAGTAAATCTGACCAGCTTCAATGTCATTAGAAGGGTGATGATACTGTACTGCCTGCTTCCCCAAACACATGCCACCTCTTTTCATTTAGCCTTTGGTTTACTAGAACTGCTACTGAGCTTAATGAACCAAAATACTTTTTTCTGCACTGGAAAGTGTATACTGTCAATAGAAAAAACCATAGTCCCCAAATTCATTTAGACCTCTTTTTCCCAGAGTAAGAAGAAAGTTTGAATGGGAAGTTTTCTAAACTCTGGCAATGAGATTAAAAGTTCAGTTTTATGGCCTGTATGGATTTGAATGTAATGACAAGTATGGGGAAGTATCACTGACCTCTGATGCATATTTGGCTGTCTATATTTCAACAAGAAGGTCACTACTTTTTTTATTGAACTTCAAAGAGGATTCTACGTATAAAACCAGGGATATCAGTGGTTTGGCTGGCTGAAATATGTAATACGGATCACTGTTAACATGGGATGAATAAAGATAGTCGTATTGGTAAGGGTCAAAGGAGCTAGAGAAAAATGGAATGGGTAGGAATCAGTAATGAAAATGCCAATCTGCTTTCTGAAGGAGACACAAAGATTGAATAATAAAGCAAAAGCTATCTTTCTCCTAACAGACATTGTTTTCTGCTAAGACTAGACACACATCGGTGGGTGCAAAAAATGCACTCCTTCTCCTATCATGCACTAGATACATAGATAATCGATAATACTGACTACAACTGCTGTCTTAAAGAAGAGAATATGTAACGTATGTAAAAATAATTTTTAAAAAATCTATTCAAAGTGTATCTACAGCTAGACTGTAAGCTGCTACACTTATTAATGTATCAAACGTTTATGATGAATAATAACCTTCTCATGACTGAATTAACATGCTGCAGGTTTCAGAATGAGTCAAGTCAATCCAGGTTAAGGAATTCACTCTGCTGATTATTTTCGCTCAACATGAATTTGATGAGATATGTTGCCTCCAGAATCTGTTATCAATAACTGCTACAACCTCCAGCCACTGTTGAGGGCTCAGAGCCATAAAGTAGTGCAGTACCTCACAAAAAAAGTACTGTAAACACTGCAGTGGGGTTTATTGAAGAAGTCTTGATTACCATGACAGTAAACTCCTCTAACCACAGCCAGCACAGCAAAAGGTAGTTACAGAATTTATCGAGTCTTCTTCAAACCAAATATATATCTACCCTCACTTTTCATTTTTATTTTTTTTCATCACCCAGAAGAACATAATTTTTTGGTTTATCACAACCTTCTGTCTGTTCCGTCCTCTAAGTCATTTGCCACACTCCTCAAGGTCACAGGGGAGTCTCAGTGGGAAAGCATGTGTGTTGATTGATTGGTACTGTGATGCCTATGTGTACCAGGGCTGCCAAATGAGCTTCTCTGCCCTCTCCCTCTACTTTCTTGCCTCCAAGCAATGATGTGATTGAAGGGGGGGAAGGAGTTGAAAGCAAAAGGAGGGGAAACACCTTAAAGGAAACAAAAAATCTCATCTGTGAGTCCAGTATAAGGTTCATAAAGCAGTGTTATCGCTGGTGATCGAACTATCTTGTATCACTAATCCCTGACCCCATGCTGGGTAAAAAACCCAAAATATTTTCCCTAGGAAAAAAATAAAACTCAATACATTTTAGAGGAGCGAGAGAACAAAAGACACCAAGAGAAAGAGCACACAGGAGTGAGAAGATAATGAGAGTGTGAGAGCATGAGTGAGAAAGGGAGTGAGCATAAAAGTGCACACAAGAGAAAGTGAGAGAGCACATGCGAGAGTGCAAGAGGAGGAGAGAGTGTGCAAGAATGAGGAAGCATGACACTGAGTGGGAGCACATGAAAGAAAACACATGAAAGAGACTGTGCTTGAGAAAGTGAGAGAGAGCACACGTGAGAAAGAGTGCAACACTGTGTGCAACAAGTGTGACAGGAATAGTGCAGAGGGACATGTGAAAGAAAGGGAGACTGAGAGCAAGGAAGAGTGCAAGAAAGACAAAGGAAAATAAACAAGGAGAAACTCAACATGGAAACTCCCTTCCTGAGAAAAAGACACAAACATATGTCTAGTGTTGACAACAATATTTAGAAAAAAACACATTTTAATATTTCTAGTAACTGCATTCCTAATATATATCTATTAACTAGATTGAAAATACATGTACTTATGATTTTGAAATGGACACTGATTATATCTGATATATTAGATGAAAAGCTGTGCTTCTCTGAACAGCTCCTTCCTGTTCATCTCTTAGAAACTCATAAACACATACCATCAAACAGATCGTATCTGCAGCATCCAGAGGCACAATTTTAATTTCGGAGAGAGAAGAAATTTGAAAGATTATGACTGCAGTAGGGACCAGTAGCTTGTGAATTATCATAATATCTCCAATAAAAAGATCCCAGATTAAAGCAAAACTCACTACTATAAAAATGCTAAAAAAAAAAAAATCACATTTCTCACTAATGTATTTGTTGTTCATAAGTACATCTAATAGTCAGTATCAAGAGGGGTGTTCTGCTGCTGCCTTTCATTTGCATCAGCAGTAAACAAACAAAATATATTGGTGGTGAAAACAGAATGAAAGAAACCATCATCCTCCTTTCACCTCACTGATTTGTCACTTTTATAGTATAACAGTTTAAAAGTAGCACTCTCCTCTTTTTGAGACCCAGGTCTCACCTTCGTGCAGCAGACCTATTAAACTTACCAACACTTAAAGGCCTTTCTAAGTCATTTCTTCACGAGGGGCATGTTGTATGACTGGCAGGTTGTGTCCGTACTCTGGGCATAACTCTGCCTAAACCTTTGAGGATTTTTTTTTTTTTAGGTAGCTAACATTCCCAGATTCTAAAAGTTTGTTCAATATCAAAAACATTAGCAGTTCACAAGGTATGTCAAGGTATACCTCGTTAGAACCTACGAATATTGTCTGAGCTTCTGCATAACTTCAATAAAAGTGAAAGATATCATTATCTCCTGCACAAAAATTGCCCACTAAGAACAGTAAATCTGATTTTTAGTTGTTAATACAGCATAACGTGCAAAGGTTCAGCTATGGGCATCCATGAACAAACCGCATTTTCCCCAAAAAACTGCATTATATAACCAACTAAAAAATAGATGATTATAGAACAATTTTCCCACTGACAAAAATAAATATAGCCATGGCAAAAATAATTATAGGCAAAATTAGCCCACTTTTACAAATTACAAAATTACAAAAAAATTACACAAATTACCAAAAAATTACAAAATTACAAAAAATTTACAAAAATACAAAAAAATTACAAAATTACAACAAAATTACAAAAAAATTACAAAATTACAAAAAAATTACAAAAATCCCTTGCATGAAAATACCAACTTTTGTGCAATGACAAACTCACACAGTTCAGAAGGCAAGAATAGTGGTTCATAACAACACATGCAAACTTCTATAGTTTTCTTACTTCTAAAGCTGGAAAGTACATAAAAGTAAGCATTTTCCAAATCTCAAGAAGCACAATGAACACTCAAATCAGTTATGAACAGATACTGATTTACTATTCAAATTATTAAGCTGAGTTATCAGTTACACAGAATAGATGTCAAAACCTAAACACTCAGAAACTTTAATCTTGTACTGGCAAGAAAATAATAAAAATTAATAAAAATATAAAAGCCATTCATTTGTAAATTATTCGAATTATTAAAAAATTTAAACGTAACAAAAAAGTCAGAAATAACAGACAAACTATTTCGTGTGAACACGTAAGGTTTTTTTTTTCCCTGAGCAAATCACTTTCACTAAAAATTTATTTCACATTTGTCATTTGACTTGTATAAATTCAGAAAGATAAACTTGTATAAATTCAGAAAGATAAATTCAGAAAGATAAAAGGTTTTGTGGGCGCCTCAAGTATTTATGAAGAATATCCAAAGTTTTGAGTATGATAATTGGGATTACCTCACAAGTCAGGAGTGAAAATAAACAAAATGTCATTGTAAGGCATTGTATGTCTCTGTAAATATGGTACAAGGTATATTATAGACTAAAAATTCTGGGAGCAGTCCCGCTATAAAGCAGAGCAAGGATCTCTATTTTTTTTTGTTTGAGAAAGTCCCTGACGTATAAGTTAATATTTTCTGAGTGTTTTATTTTGGTTTGTTTGTTTGTTTTTAATAGACATACAAACAAGGAAAATAATCTTTCATATATATTCTAAGTCTATATGTTATTTTTCTGAGGCAACTCAAGATGATTTCTCCAGTGCGGGATAAGAGGTAATTGCAAGCACATCAGTAACTGTAAAAACAAAGCATCAGTGATGTGTATAAGCATATATGTGGTTTCTTTGCTGTAACAATAGAAACATCTGCTTTGGGACAATTTTAGCTACTGGCTGCAGCATACTCTTAGCTATTTTGCCTGTATGTCAGTAGAGGAAAGAGAAGTTGTGTGTCGTAAAACCCATAAGTAATCAGCAATAAAAAGAGAAAAACTTTTAAAAAAATTAGTTTGCAGGAACATCCCAAATCTCAGTGCTATCACAAACTATTCAGTTGTAAAATTATACCAGAAGCTTTTTATAAGCAAGCTTTCCCTAACACTCCTTACCTTTGCCTATGACAGATAAGCAAAGTATTTGTCTTAAACTTCCTGCTTCTAGAAAACACAGAGGAAAATCAATTAATGTTATAATATTTTCCCTTTTTTTTTCTTTTTCTTTTTAGTTCAGCATTAAAAAGTGTTTATTCTGAGATCTGGGGAAGGGAATGTTGCTGTCACTGTTATTTGAGTTGGTTACTCTATAGTGGTTTTTCACTTTCTAAATGAGATCAACTTTTTGAAAAATCACCTTCAGCTTAAAAATTATTTGTGGATTTTTTGCATTCTGTTGCTCCGCTCAAGTTACATCATAAAATGATTAAAAAGTTTAAAACTGATAGTTTATCATCACAAAATGTCCAAAGTCTGGTCTCAGTCTCTCCTTTAAAAACCAAACTAGCAGAAAATAAAAATTAATGGGAACTAACAAAATACATCAGTGAAAATGTCACTGTTTCAACTGAATTTTCTGCATCCTCAACACCACACCTTCCCTTCTGTACTGTCTAGTTAACATTCAACTAAGTTAGATATCTGTCTTCAAAAGTGTCAATAAAGTACACATTACAAGCTTGAATAGGAAGTTATAACAACAGTATATTTTACCACTTAGAGTTCCTGCATTAGCAAGGGCAGTCGCTTTGAAAAGCAGCAGGAGCACTTCCTCAAACTCTCTCGTTCCCCACCCATAATCACTCAGAGCAAATAGCAAGCACTTTTTCTTTTTGCTTTAAAAAACTCCTTCCCTCAGACTGTCTCCAAAGCCATCAGATCTATAGCACATCAATAAATTATTCAGGCCCATGCTGTTCCCTGTCTTGCTCAGTTGCAGGACTTCCTGGTATGCATCCCCATTCATAACCACGCGTATTCACACAGACTATAGAAAATCACGAACATTTGTAGGCTAAAACCCTCAGCCTGCATTCATCACAGGAGTGTACAGATCCAGATGCCTTACAGAGCCTTCACAGGGCAGTCCTGTTCCCTTCGTCTCACTCCTCCTCTTCTTTCACGCCTAACCTATGTTCCCATTTTATAACTTTCGATTCCCATCTTCTCTCTTCTCCATTCCCGTTGTTTATTATAGCTCAGGACAGTTTCAGTGCAAGATACCGGAGCTGTCACTTGTTCTAAATCCTCCTCCTCTGTCTCCCACCCACCCCCTCCATGCTCAATTCACTCCACAAACAGCTGCATCACAGCTGTCAGGGTGAATGGCAAAGATGTCCTTTTCCGATAACACTGTGCCTGTGGCACAGAGAGTTCCTTCGAACAGCTAATTAGCAGGAGATAGGCCACAGCAAGGTTTGGTGCTGTCCGTCAAGTCTTCTACAGATGTCAACGCCACCAGCTGAGCTGTCACATTTGGTTCCTCATTTAAGAGGACTGGCAAAGCCTCTTTTTATGGCTAAGGAAAGAAGGG
>NW_010420338.1:15268-17867 GCF_000710305.1 Buceros rhinoceros silvestris
GATGGTAGAGTATGAGCAGTAGTGAGAAAGTAGAGGGTCAGGCTCTGTCAGCGTTCAGTAAGCAGTGTTTCACACCTCCTAAAGCCCTTTCTGTGAATATGTTTTGCCTTTTCCAGTTAGCTTCTCTACCAACAACTCATAACAGCAAAAGAAGACACAAAATGCAAAGGCAGGATTGCCTAATTTTTCTGTAGAAATAGAGGCTAATACGCCTGTAACTGACATTGTATTCATGATCACAGTTTTTGAAAACTATCCTCTAAAAGTATTCATCTCCCCCCCCAATTGTATTTCTGATAAATAACGCCTTTTCCAGTTAGCTTCTCTACCAACAACTCATAACAGCAAAAGAAGACACAAAATGCAAAGGCAGGATTGCCTAATTTTTCTGTAGAAATAGAGGCTAATACGCCTGTAACTGACATTGTATTCATGATCACAGTTTTTGAAAACTATCCTCTAAAAGTATTCATCTCCCCCCCCAATTGTATTTCTGATAAATAACAACAAAAAACCCAAACCAAACAAACAAAAACCTTCCAAACCCCAGACAATGCTGTAATATTGTTGTAAGGCTTACTGCTTTGGAGTTTGATGTTTGACTTCGGAGTTAGCAACCAAAACCCTTGTTTTTTCATAAGACAAAGCAATATGGAAGATAAGCCGAGATAAGTAGAATGTCTTGCTTTTTAATTAATTTCTCCCCAGCAGAAGGAAATGGTGGCGAGAACAAAACCCCAACCCCCCAAAAGTAAGTTAAATTTCCTCTATGTGGGTCTTCTACCTTGATCAGTCAACTTGGCAGTGCCTTCAGTAACCCTGTTTCTGGGCGGTGGGATTTTTTTATTTATTTTAAATTAGAAGAAATAGCTACTTGAATAGAAGCAATTAAGTTTTATGCTTCTTATTACTGAGAGGTAATTGGAATGTGGTTATCATCCAGTTTCACAAAGGTACAGGCATATACTTAATTTCTTCAAAATCTGAGTTACATTTCCAGGTGAAATATGGGGGGAAAAAAAAAAAACACAAAAAACCACAAACCAAAAAGCCCTTCTTTGTTTCCATCAAAATGTTATTCGTGATTTTCATTTCAACTTTTTCTAACCTCCTTATTTTCAAACACCTCTCCCAGACATCTGCACCCAGCCATTTCATGTTTGCCCTTTCTGCCAAATTTATGAAGGCAAAGCTTGAAATTCTCACTCATTAAAGTCTCTTTCCATCAGTCCTTCAAACTTTGAGAACTTTGATTTCCATCTGACATTGATTTTTGGATTTCACCCCTAGAAAAAAGAAGTCTTATCAGAGACACTCATACACTGCACGCTAGATGACGTGTTAAAACTACTTCAGCTGAATCTTCAAAGACATTGACAGAGAACAGCTACTTGCATTAAAACACAGTCTAATGTGACATCCAGTGGGATTTTAATTAAAATCACAGTGTTCAGAAAAAGTGGAGTATTTTATCTAATGCTATTTTTCATACTTGAAGTTCAAAATGTTTTCCTAAAATGGACAGTACAAAATTATTCTATATTTTTTCTGTTTCAAAACAGTTATCAAATAGCCTAATTTAAAAGCTGTGACAAAAATCTTACTGTATGATTGGTTATATACACTGTTCTGTTGTTACTTCATAAAAGTACCTCAGAAAACAAATGAAGTGCATGCGTTTTACCTCCCAGATCAAAATTAACAATTCAGAACTGCAGAAATAGCAAAGAAACAACATTTATTTTACTTCAGCTGTCAGCTGAAATCAGTGGAATGTAAAATAAGATTTGTTATGTCTAAATGCACAGAAAAATTAAAACAAAAAGAAGTCTTTTTCCACATATAACTGCAGCAGGAAAGTCCATCAAGATCCATAGAATACAAAGATAAAATGCAATCCCTGATCCAGAAAGCATTTAAACTACAGATTACAAAGGTGAAAACCAAACAGAGAAACAAGAAAAACCACACAAACAAAAATAGCTGATACTTAAACAATATGTTTGCCTTGATCTTCTAGGTTATTATTATTATTATTATTGTAGGTCATGTAATAGGCTAGGTCAGCTCTTGCCCAGAGTACAGTAGGATCATTCTTATGTATGCTAATTGATTGATCAAAAGAGATAGATACTGAGATTAATTATATTATTTTAGTTAACATAAAATTTCACTCTTTTGTTCATACCTTCAGTGAAAAAAAATTCTTGTGATGGGAAGAAGTAAATAATTTACTCATGGTATTTCTAAAGCTCCCTTTTTAAATTCAGCAGAATGACATAGCAGCTATGAAGGAAGCACCACATCTGTGTATTTGAAATGTCTGAAAATACATAGATTGTTGTGGCAACTGCCAGGGGACACAGGTTGAACCAAGAGACAATTACTGGAAAACCAAAAATGCAATTGTTTTGACAAAAAGAGAAGAGGACTGAAGAATAGCAAATATATAATGTTCTCTGTGAAAGGAACAGGGAAAGAAGGGAAAAATTTAGAAACATCCATCAAGGAAAATAAAAATCCCACTTGAAGAGTGTGAGGAGAGTGGAATTTTATTTCCACCATCATCTGCCTGCCCCCCCCCCCCCCCCTCTTGTCT